>NC_072376.2:163600000-163900000 GCF_028885625.2 Pongo pygmaeus | reverse complement strand
TTTTTATGTAGCTTGAATTTATTGTGCTATTCTTTTATAGTTAGTGGGTTTTGAATCATACAAACAAAGGCTTTTCTTACTCAGAACTTCCTTAAAGGTCTATGCTTTCCTCTAATATTTTGATGGTATTTATCACTCTGGTATTTATCCATCTCACTCTGTCACCCAGGCTGGATTGCAGTGGTGCGATCACAGCTTGCTGTAGCTGGGACTTCCCGGGCTCAAGTGATCCTTCCGCCTCAGCCGCCTGAGTAGCTGGGATCATAGGTGAGCACCACCACGCCCAGCTAATTTTGCATTTTTTTGTAGAAATGGGGTTTCCCCATGTTACCCAGACTGGTTTTGAACACCTGGACTGAAGCAATCCTCCTATCTCAGCCTCCCAAAGTGTTGGGATTACAGGTGTGAGCCACTGTGTCTGGCCTGAAATTTTTCCTGATTTGAAATATGGGCCAATTTATTTTTTCTACAAATGTCCATTTGAACATACGTAGAAAAAAATTGAATTCCAATTTAATGCTGTTTATTGAATTGTTTATCATTCCTCCATGATTTGAGATAGCACGTGAATGAAAAACAGAAAAAACCATAGTGCATACAGATTAAGAGTGTGGACTTGTAGCTAGATTACCTAGGTTGAAATTCTAGCAGCACCACTTCTTGCCTCTGAGATCTTGGGCAAGTTACTTCATATGTCTATGCCTCAGTTTCCTCAAATAAAAATACAGTAGTTGTACCTATCTCATGGAGTAGTCAGACATTTAATATACATAAGATTCTTAGTGCCTGGCACAAGTAAGTGCTCTAAAAATTGCTATTATTATGGTATGATAATTTCCTGTTGTATTTGGCGCTATGTGTGGACTTTCTGTTCTCTTCTTCATCTAGCAGACATTCATCTGCTACCGCTCTTTTTAAAAAAGTTATTTAATTTTATAATATGTTTTAATCTCTGATAGAGCTAGCTTCCCATTGTTGCACTTCTTTTCACAGCTTCCTGGCTATTCCTGTTTGCTTACTTTTCCTAGAGAAATTTAGAGTCAGCTTGTCTACTTGCTTCTCTTCTATCCTCCTAACCTTTCTAATAAAAATAATAAGACTGGTATTTTTAGAAATAGTATTTTTTGTTTTTGAAACTCATTTTCTGCAGTTGTTAAATCTTTTGAAATTTATCAATGTTGATTTTTCTAGACTTTGTTTTTTTCTGGCTTATCTCTGTTTCTTCTGTCTTAGCTTTAAGTTTTCTTAGGATATCATGATGCCTTGCAGAATTTTTCTTTAGCTCTTATGCATAAGGTGATAGCATTTTAAGATCTCTTGGGTGAAGATTAGGCCTGCAAATATGAGTTCTTTTTAAGGACATTCTCTTTTGTTTAATTATTTCACATAGATTCAGTGATTCAAGAATGCATTTGTGAATGTGGCTGTTTATCCTCCTCCCCCACCTGTTTGAGCCTGGGTTTGACCCTCAAAACCAAGGCAGTGGTTGGTGAGCTGAGGCCACCCACAGCTGAATCTCATCTACAGCCACAGTCAATATGGGGTGAGGGTAGAGGGGTGTGACTGGCAATCAAAGCCTGTCTCCACCATCACCATCAGGATGCAGTGGGCGGCCAAAGTGGCTATACATAACTCAGCAGAGAGGTGGCGCCATGTTCCCTGAGGCAGCTTGAGAGCACTGTTACTGTTTTGAGGTGACTTAACATATGGAGGTTAGTTATGCGTCAGAAGCTTCTTAGGAGTCACTGAAAGAAATAAGTGTTATATGTATTTAATACAGGCTGCAAGTTACAAGTTTACAAAAACTGAAACTACCAATTTTATGATGGAATTGCATTGCCTGAGTATAGATATTTTAAAATATGAAATTAACCATTTGACAGAACTTTCTCATAAAAATTTTTATTGTAAAACTGTAACTATTGAAAACCAAACCAAAACAAATATAAAACTAAAGGGCAAATAATTACCTTTAAACCACCACGTAGGTCAAGAAATAGAATTTTGCCAGTCATCTTAGAATCCCTCTAATTACAACTGCCTCTCTCCCTCAAATGGAACCTCTATCTTGGCTTTTACAGTAATCACTTTTTTTTATTTCTTTGTAATTATGTAATCTAAGAATACATCCCTTATCTATAATTTAGTTTTTCTTAGTTTTAAAAAACATGTTTTTTAAGTCTCAGATCATTCTATATGTTAAAAAAACCTGGACCTTTTAAAGAACCTGGACCTTTTGACATTCAGCATTTCCCACGGTCTGGATTTTGTTAAGTGCATATTCATGATGTAGTTTAACATGTTCTTGTGTCCTCTGTATTTCCTGCAAATTGGAAGTTGATTCCAGATTTGGCTTCCATACCTTTGGCTAGACTGTAGGTGGTGCTGTGTTCTTTCATCCGGAGGCTCTTATGGCAGGTTGTCTCTTTTTATGATGTTATCAGCTGTTGATTCTCAACATCTAGATCCATTAAATCACTGGAGTCTGAATAATGATGATATTATATTTTTTTTATGTGTTAAATGGAATAGTTCTATGAAAAGATGTATGTAATTATCCAGTTGTATTTAGTTATCCAGTGGCACAGTTAATACATAGATAAGCCAGGCATGGTGGTATACACCGGTAGCCCCAGCTAGTTGGGAGGCTGGGGCAGGAGGATTCCTTGAACACAGTAGTTCAAGGCCAGCCTGGGCAACATGGGAAGACCCTGTTTCTTAAAAAAAAAAGAAAAAAAGTATGTATACATACATACACACACACACTTTATATATATATTAATGTATACTTTGTATAGATTTATAAATATATTCTTTGTGTATTTATATTCTTTTATATATTTATATACTTTTTATATGTTATTTATAATTATATATAAGTATATTAGATTTATATAATGTTATATATTATATAAATATTATATAAATATGTAATTGGAACAGGTTCATTCCTTTTATTCATTAGTTTTGTAAGTAACAGCCATTTCTGTTCTTATCCTCTATAGGAGACCAATTTGTTGTTATTGTCTTTTTGAAATATTATGAATTAAAAGATTTAAACATATTTGATTGCAATTATTATTACTTTCTTTATTGAACCTCAAACTTTCATTTTTGGCCAGTAGGCACTTCTTCAGGTTGATTCCTGAGTCCTTTTGGTACAACCCTACTAGACTTTGATCATGTTTCTGCTATTTTTATGGCAAGATATTTCAGGCTCATATTTTCATTTCCGGTTCCAGACCTTGAACCAGCTATAATATGGTTTGGCTGTGTCCCCACCAAAATCTCTCTTGAATTGTAGCTCTCATGTGGGAGGGACCCAGTGCGAGGTAATTGAATCATGGGAGTGGGTTTTTCTCCTGCTGTTCTCATGATAGTGGATAAGTCTCACGAGATCTGATGGTTTTATAAAGGGGAGTTCCCCTGCACACACTCTTGCCTGCTGCCATATAAGATGTGTCTCTGCTCCTCCTTTGCCTTCAGCTTTGACTGTGAGGCCTCTCCGGGCATGTAGAACTGTAAGTCCGTTAATCCTCTTGCCTTTGTAAATTACCCAGTCTCACATATGTCTTTATTAACAGTGTGAGAACAGACTCGGACAGTAAATTGGTAATGGTAGGGTGGGGTGCTGCTCTAAAGATACCTGAAAATGTGGAAGTTACTTTGGAAGTGGGTAACAGGAAGAGGTTGAAACAGTTTGGAGGGCTCAGAAGAAGATAGGGAAATGTGGGAAAGTTTGAAACTTCCTAGAGACTTGTTGAATGGCTTTGACCAAGATGCTGATAGTGATATGGACGATAAAGTCCAGGCTGAGGTGATCTCAGATGGAGATGAGGAACTTGTTGGGAACTGGAGTAAAGATCATTCTTGCCATGCAGAGAGACTTGCGGCAGTTTACTCCTGCCCTAGAAGTCTGTGGAACTTTGAACTTGAGAGAGGTTATTTAGGGTATCTGGTGGAAGAAATTTCTAAGTGGTAAAGCATTCAAGAGGAAGCAGAGTGTAAAAGTTTGGAAAATTTGTAGCCTAATGATGCAACAGAAAAGAAAAACCCATTTTCTGAGGAGAAATTCAAGTCAGCTGCAGAAATTTGCGTTAAGTAATGAGGAGCCAAATGTTAATTGCCAAGACAATAGGGAAGTGTCTCCAGGGCATGTCAGAGGTCTTCACAGCAGCCCCTCCCATCACAGGCCTGGAGGCCCGGGAGGAAAAAGTGGTTTTTGTGGGCCGGCCTCAGGGCCTTGCAGCTTTGTGCAGTCTGGGGACATGGTGCCCTGCATCCCAGCTGTGGCTAAAAGGGGGCAATGTACAGCTCACGCCATTGCTTCAGAGGGTGAAAGCTCTAAGCCTTGATGGCTTACGTGTGGTGTCAGGCCTGTGGGTGCACAGAAGTCAAGAATTGAGGTTTGGGAACCTCCACCTAGATTGCAGAGGACATATGAAAATACCTAGATGTCCAGGAAGAGGTGTGCTGCAGGGGTGGAGCCCTCACAGAGAACCTCTGCTAAGACACTGTGGAAGGGAAATGTGGGGTGCAAGCCCCTACACAGAGTTTCCACTGGGGCACTGCCTAGTGGAGCTGTGAGAAGAGGGCCACAATCTTCCAGACCCCAGAATGGTAGATCCACTGACAGCTTGCACTGTGCGCCTTGAAAAGCTGCAGATGCTCAATGCCAGCCATGAAAGCAGCAAGGAGTGGGTCTGTACCCTGCAAAGCCACAGGGGCGGAGCTGCCCAAGACCATGGGAACCCACCTCTTGCATCAGTGTGACCTGGATGTGAGACATGAAGTCAAAGGAGATCATTTTGGAGCTTTAAGATTTGACTGTCCCACTGGCTTTGGACTTGCACGGGGCCTGTAGCCCCTTTGTTTTGGCCAATTTCTCCTATTTGGAATGAGTGTATTTACCCAGTGCCTCTACCCCCATTGTATCTAGGCAGTAACTAACTTCTTTTGATTTTACAGATTCATAGGCAGAAGGGACTTGTCTTGTCTTGGATGAGACTTTGGACTGTGGACTTTGGAGTTAATGCTAAAATGGGTTAAGACTGGGGGACTGTTGGGAAGGTATGATTGGTTTTGAAATGTGAAGATATGAGATATGGCAGGGGCCACGGGCAGAATGATATGGTTTGGCTGTGTCCCCACCAAAATCTCATCTTGAATTCTAGCTCCCATCATTCCCACATGTTGTGGGAGGGACCCAGTGGGAGGTAATTGAATCATGGGGGCAGGTCTTTCCGTGCTGTTCTCTTGACAGTGAATAAGTCTCATGAGATCTGGTGGTTTTATAAAGGGGAGTTCCCCTGCACATGCTCACTTGCCTGCAAAGACGTGTCTTTGCTCCACCTTCACCTTCAGCCATGATTGTGAGGCCTCCCCAGTTCCACTGGGGAGTGGAACTGTGAGTCAGTTAAACCTCTTTCCTTTATAAATTACCCGGTCTCAGGTATGTCTTTATTAGCAGTGTGAGAACAGACTAATACAAGCTACTCCTTCAAGAAGCCCTGATTTTTAGTGAGAAATGGTATTTCAAGACCACAGTCTGGGCAGTGAGCATGTTCATTGTTATTGTGTTGGTCATTGTTCTTACCCCGTTCCGGTTGATAGAACTACACATACACACACACACTCACACACATATTACATATTTACGTATGAGTGTGTATGTGTATATGTGTGTCTATATATGTTTTAAGATAAAATACCTAATTGGTTCATAGTGATACTTCCATTAAGTATGATGTTAGCTGTGGGATTTTTATAGATGCCCTTTGTCAGGTTGAAGAAGTTTCTTTCTATTCTTAGTCTGTTAAGTGTTTTAATAATGAAAGGTATTAGATTTTGTCAGATGCTTTTTTTGTCTATTGAGATGATCATATGGTTTTTCATTTTATGGTGTATCACATTTATTAATTTTTGAATGTTAAACTGAGCTTGCATTCCTGGAATAAATCTCATTTAGTCATAGTGTATAACTGTTTTTATATGTTCCTGGATTTGGTTTGCTAGTATTTTGTTGAGGATTTTTGTGTTCATAAGATATATTGGTCTGTAGTTTTCTTTTTTGTGATGGTTTTGTCTGATTTTGGCATAAGGTTAGTACCGACCTCATAGATTGAGTTGGGATGTGTTCTCTCCTCTTCAGTTTTTTGGAAGAGTTTGTGAAGAATTGTATTAATTTATCTTTAAATGTTAGGTAGAATTCATCAGTGAAGCCACTTGGGCCTAAGTGTTTTTTTTTTTTTTTTTTTTTTTTTTCTGTGAGTTGATTTTTTTATTACTAATTTAATTCTTGTAGGTCTGTTTGTATTTTGTATTTCTTTTTGAGTCAGTTTCTGTAGTTTGTATCCCTCTGAGGAATTTGTTCCTTTTATCTAAGTTGTCTAATTATTGGCATACAGTTGTTCGTAGTGTTTCTTTATAATCTCATTTATGTAAGGTTGGTAGTAATGCACTGTCTTTCATTTCTGATTTTAGTAATTTGAGTCTTCTTTTTTTTTCTTGGTTAGTGTAACTAAAAATCTGTCAGTTTCATTTTTTCGTTGTTGTTGTTGAAGGACCAAAGAAGCCAGGTTATATTGATTTTATTTTTGAAAATACCACTAATTTTATACTGTTAATTTCATTTTATTCTCATTTGTTTCATTTCTTCTGTAATCTTTATTATTTTATTCCTTTTGCTTGCTTTAGGTTTAGTATGTGCTTCTTTTGTAGTGTTTAAGATGGAAGACTACATTATTATTATTCTTATTATTATTTTCGAGATGGAGTCTCTCTCTGTTGCTCAGGCTGGAGTGCAGTGGCACGATCTCGGCTCACCACAACCTCTGCCTCCCGGGTTCAAGTGATTCTCGTGCCTCAGCCTCCCAAGTAGCTGGGATTACAGGCATCCACCACCCCACCTGGCTAATTTTTGTATTTTTAGTACAGAAGGGGTTTCACCATGTTGGCCAGGCTGGTCTCGAACTCCTGACCTCAGGGGATCCGCATGCCTTGGCCTTTCAAAGTGCTGGGATTACAGGCGTGAGCCACCGCGCCTGGCCTACATCATTATTATTATTATTATTGAGATGGGAGTTTGCCTTGTGTTGCCCAGGCTGACCTCGAACTCCTGGGCTTAAGCAATCTTCCTGAGTCAGCCTCCTGAGTAGCTAGACCACAGGTGGGTGCCACCAGACATGGCTTGGCTCCTTCTTTCTATGCATGTTCAAAGATTATATTGTTGATTTAGTATCTTTCTTCTATTTTAAAGTAGGCATTTACAGCTATAAATTCCCTGTGAACACTGCTTTATACATTCCATACGTTTTGTCATGTTGTATCTTCATTTTCGTTCATCTCAGTGTATTTTCTATTTTCTTTTTTTCCTTTCCTTTTCTTCTGTGAGATAGGGTGTCACTCTTTCGGTCAGGCTGGAGTGCAGTGGTGTGATGATGGCTCACTGCAGACTCTACCTCTCAGGTTCAGGTGATCCTCACAGGTGTCCTGAGACACTGGGACTACAGGCATGTGCCACCACACCTGGCTCATTTTTCTATTTTTTGTAAAGACAGGGTTTCGCCATGTTTCTCAGCCCATTCTCGAACTCCTGGGCTCAAGTGATGCACTTGCCTTGGCCTCCTGAAGTGCTGGGATTACAGGTGTGAGCCACTGTGCCTGGCCTAATTTCTTTTCTTCACTTATTCTTTTATATAGGCTATTTAGGAGTGTGTTGTTTAATTTCCATCTATTTGTTGAGTTTCCAAAATTTCTTTCTGTTATGATTTCTAGTTTTATTCCCTTATGGTCAAATGATATACTTTGTGTTCTTTTTATTCTTTTAAATTTATTGAGATTTGTTTTATGGATGAGTAACATGGTCTATCCTGGAGAATAAGTATCCTATAGATGTTCGTGAGGTTAGTTGGTTTATAGTGTTGTTCACTTCTTCTGTTTTTCATGTTGATCTTCTGCTGAGTTGTTCTATTATTAAAATAAGGATTAGTTAACCTAATTTTAATTTAGTTAGCATGTTATTTTGTAACTAACAGAACTCTTCAGATACACTCTTCAGATAGAAATGATCATTTGTGATCCAGTTGAAGAGAGTTTATCAGGGCTATGAACACATTAACACTCTAGCAGTGTGAACTTTGCTTATATGGAAACAGTTGGAGAGGGAGTAGAGGAAGACAAGATGGGCGAAGGGCTTGATGGCGGGAGATGAGGAGTCAGGGAAACAGAAGAGGAAAGGAAGCAAAATAATTGTAAGTGAGCAAGTGGAAGATGGACACATACACAGAGATATAAAGATGAATGCATTAAGACGACTGGGAGGATCAAGGCCCATGCTTCTGTCTGTGCTCCAGGAGGAAGACATTCATGCCTACACAGAGAGACAGATACTCAGAGAGTAAAGCACAGATACACATAATTTCAAGAGAGACACGCTCAAAGAAGAGATATGCAGACACCAAGAACCAGAGAGAGATAGGTACAGAAACCCCCTCCACCCCGCCCACCCCACACACAGAGAGAAAGAGAGAGAGAAACAGACGGCCTTATAGACAGTCAGGATGAGGCTCAGGCAGACATTGACAGACACAGGCAAAGAGACAGGCTCTTGGGAATGATGTTGGACATGCCTTTTACTAGTTGGATTTTTTAAAGTCCTTTTTTTTTTTTTTATTGTTTAAAGCAGTATATGCTCATTTAAAAAAGTATGAAGTAAAAATAAGAGACTGTCTAATTTCCCTCTCCTCAACCCACTTCTTTGAGGTAGCCATTAATAGTTTATTGTCTACCCTTCTTGCAGCACACACACCCATATACATCCTACACATTTTTATATGTATCAGCATCTGTCTTCATTTGTCTCTACCTATCTCTCTCTCTATAGACACACACACACACACACACACACACACAACAGGTTATTTTGTACATATCTGCTTTTTTTCCTTTAATCATGTATCTTAAACATCTTTCCTTGTCCAATCATGAGTAGTTCTCAGTGAGACCAGTACTGCTCCTTGGAGGTATTCAGGAAATTTGGTGAGTATTTTTGGCTCTTAGAATGATTTGGAGTTGGTAGTGGACAGTTAGTGATCTGGACTAAGGCTGCTAAGGTCCTTGCAATGGAAGATACATTTGCAAACAGCAAGGTGTGATATCCTCTGTTCTCCTGAACTTATTAGACTTTAATTTCATTTTCCAAATCAGCATAAACTTTTTGAATACTTTTAACATATGCTGAGTTTTTTTTTAGAAATATAAGTAAGCTTTAAAGAAGGAAAAATCATACTTTGTTTTATTTGGAACTTTATGAAGAATTAAAAATCATGTCTAATTGGAATATAATAGTATTTGAGTATCTAATACACACCTGAATCACTGTGCCTTGTTTCTATAACATACATTAATGTAGATTCTGTGTATAGTTACCAGGATCTAACTACTTTATTATTTGGTTATTTACAAGGATTTATATATGGAAAAAATACTGAAAAGTATTTTAATTATTTTTCTTTTATTATGATTAGAGTACTTTGTAGATTTTTGTTGTTGTTTATAGGTAGGTCTTATTATCTATTGGGTTTCCTTAAGTCTAAGATGCCAAGTTGTAAGATTTGTCATTATTTTTATGCAGCATTAAGAAAAAACGCTGCAATTGTAATTTTAGATGCCATTGATTATAAGACACATTCTGACCTCTGATCTTTTTAAAAGAATTGATAAAATGGAATGTGTCACTTTTATTTCAGGTTAGTATAGGGGCGTCACAAAGAATTTTTTTTTTTTTTTGTAAAAAGACGATTTTGGGTCTAACGTAGACTGTCAGTGGAGAACTATGAATGAAAATGAAAAACTTCATTTAAAAAATTGCTGTGTTATATACAACTATACGTATGTGCCATAATTCAGCTAGTTCCTTCTTTTTTTGGAATTATTCCAGGATGTAAGAGATAGAATCTTACATCAAAGTAGCTTAAGTATAAAAGGGAATGATTGGTTCATAGGACCAGGCTAGATCATTGGATGAAGCTGCAAGAACCAGGGAAACCCTGGAAACAGGGAATTGATGTCATCAGAATATTCTTCTTCCATTCACTGTGCAGCTAGGCCTCCTCTGTCCACATGGCAGGGAAGATATCTGCTGGAAGCCTTCAATTTACATATTTCTCCTACTTTTGACCCAAAGACCAAGAGCCCTTCTTTTTCACCTTATAAATTAAAAAAAAATCTTGGTAATGATTTTGATTGGCCTGACTTAGCTCACATTCTCAGTCTTGTGTTAATCACTGTGGCCAGTAGAATGGGGAACTATATATTTAGCCAGGCCTGACTTAAGTGACCTCTCTGTGACCTGGCTGTGAGGTACTGAGACTTTCTTTTCAGAATTCCATAAATGGAAGAGGATGGAAGGAAGAGTAAATACAATACAGACAAAAATAACAGTGTCTATTATAGTGGACATTTTGGTAATTTCCAGTTTATTTCCCTATTGTTAATATAATCTCCATTTTCACATCTGATAAATCTCCCTACATAAGGATATTGGTATGAAATTATTGTAAAGATCTAAAAGTACATTTTTTTTTTTTTTTTGGTGGAGAAAACCCAATATATAGATCTTTCTTTTATGTACCCTAAATTTTGGTGTTCTTCAAAGTAAGATTTGTAGAGTCTTCAAATTATGAACTATCAAATTTAGCAATGTATTTTAAAATACAGGTAGTTTGGACACATTGAGGGAATCATGACATAAAATATTTGGGGTACTAAAGTATTAAGTAATGTATGCGATGCTATAGTTTTAAACACTTATAAACACATAAACTCAAATTGATTGAATATGAAATGCATGACATTTTGCTATCTCTTTCATATCCTATGATGTTTGAGTTCAAGTAATGTAAGTTCAGTGGACTTTGACTGGTTGTCACATAGTGAGAGATTTCTGATTTTTGAAATATGTCACTGCTATAAATCACTAGTTTGCTAGATTGAACCAGCAAGCTATTAAAGAACATGACAGTATTTGCTGTAGATAAATGCAAATTTAAAAAGGTTCTCTGTATGAAGGTTTAGATGATTTATTAGCCTTCAGTGCACACATGAATCTGAAGTTATGTAATGGATTTAGAAAATTTCATTTCCTGTTTGAAGGTTCAAATTTGCATATTTATTCTATAATGCAAGTATTAGATGTGAGTCAGTAGGATATATAGTTAAACTCTGTGTGATATCAATATATGCTTCATCTTTTTTGTATAGTATATGGCAAACATTTTTTCAGGTGTAGGGCAAGTAATTAAATATACTGATTTTTTTTTTTTTGGCTGGAGTAGGGAGGGAGGGATAAATAAAGAAGCTGGGATTATATATGCCTATAGGTGGCTTCTGAATTTGAACTTAAGAGAGTTTCCTTGCCTTTTTATTTGGGTCTCATTTTTCTACCAATTGAAGATTCATTTAGGTTAATATAGTTTTCTTTTCAATGGGAAATAATTGGTGGAAAATTAATCCTATGACAATTCATACCTCACATAGAATTACTTATTTTTTAAAACTAGGTCTTCTATTTTGAGATAATTGCTGATTCACATGCAGTTGAAGACATAATGCAGAGAAATCCTTTGTACTCTTTATCTGGTTTCCCCCAATGGGAAAATCTTGCAAAACTAGAACAATATTGATATTGGTATAATCGAGGTACAGAAAGTTTCCTCCTGTTACCCTCTTATAGCTATACCCACTTTCCTCTACCCCATCTTAACCCCTGGCAACCACCAATCTGTTCTCAATTTCTATATTTTTGTCAGTTGAAGAATCTCCAGAGGACTGTACGAACTTGAGAAAAAAACCAATTGGTTCTCTGGAGATTCTTCTAGATTGCTGTGTGTGTCAATAGTTTGTTCCTTTTTATTGTCAAATAGTATTTTATGGTATGGATATATTACAGTTTGTTTAACCATTTAGCTGTTGAAGGACATCCAAGTGATTTCCACTTTTTGGCTATTACCAACAAAACTACTGTAAATATTTATATACAGGTTTTTGTGTGAGCATAAGTTTTTATTTATTTGGGAAAAATGCCAGGAGTGCACTTGCTAGATTGAATAGTAGGTGCATATTTAGTTTTTTTTTTTTTTTTTAAATAGAAATTACCAAACTTTTTCACGGTGGCTGTGTCGTTTTACATTCCCACCAACAACATATGAATTATCCAGTTTCTCCACATCCTCACGAGCATTTGGTGTTGTCATTATTTTTTTAGTTGTTCTGATTGATGTATAGTGATATCCACTGTGGTTTTAATTTGCATTTCTTTAATGCCTAATGATGTTAGACTTTGTGTGTGTGTGTGTGTGTTTATTTGTCTTCTTTATGTCTTCTTTGGTGAAATGTTCTTCTGCACATTTTCTAATTGGATTTTTTTAACTCTTGACTTTTGAGAGACTATATTTTTTAGATATTATTCCTTTGTCAGATATTTGGTTTGCAGATATTTTCTCCTAGTTTGTAGCTTGCCATTTCATCCTCCTGAAAAGGTTTTTTGGTGAGCAGAATTTTTAATTTTAATAAAGCCTAATTTATCAATTTTCCCTGTATGGATCTTGCTTTTGTGTCAAGTCTAAAAACCTCTTGCTTAACCCTAAATTCTGAAGATTTTCTCCTATGTTTTTAAAAAAGTTTTATATTTTACATTTAAATCCGTGATCAATATTGAGTTAGTTTGTGTGTAAGGTGTGATACTTAGGTAAAGAAAAGTTAATTTGTAATTGTTCCAGTACCATTTGTTTTAAAGACTCTTCTTCCTCCCTTGAATTGCTTTTTGTACCTTTGTTAAAACTGTTCAGCATATTTGTGTGGGTCTAGTTCTGGGTTCTTTACTCTGTCTCATTGATTTATGTGTCTGCCCCTCCACCAGTTCCTCACAGTGTTGATTGCTGTAGCTACATAATAAGTTTTGAAATTGGGTAGATGGATTCTTCCTACTGTATCTTTCTCTTTCAAGATTGTTTTTGGTATTCTAGTTCCTTTGCTTTTCCATATAAATCATAGAATAATCTTTTCTATATCTTCAAAAATCTTGCTGGGATTTTGATGGGAACTATGTTAGATCTATATATCAATTTTGGAGGAATTGACAGCTGTACTATGAATGCAGTGTGCCTCTCCATTTATTTAGATCTTCTTTGATTTCTTTCATCATCATATTATTGTTTTCAGCATTCAAGTCCTGTATATATTTTGTTAGATTTACATCTAAGAACTTCATATTTTTGAGTAATTATAGATGGTATTATATTTTAAATGTCATTGCCCACATGTTCCTTGGTAGTATATGGAAGTATAATTGATTTTTTAATGTTTATCTGGTAACCTGTTACCTTGCTGAACTCATTATTTCTAGGAGGTTTCTGTTTTTGGAAATGCCTTTAGATTTTCTATGTAGATAATCCTATTATGTGCAAATAGGGACAGCTTAATTTCTTCCTTTCTCACCTGCATACCTTTTATTTCTTCTTGCTGAATTGCCCTGGCTGGAACTTTCAGCAGTAATTTGAATAAAAGTAGTGAGAGTGCACGTCTTAGCCATGTTCCTGATCTTTAGGGGAGAAAATACTCGGTCTTTTATCATTGAGTATAATGTTAGTCGTAGGTTTTTATGTAAATGCTGTTCATCAAGTTGAGGAAGTTTTTTTTTGTTTGTTTCCATTTTTCTGAGTTTTTATCCTCAATGGTGTTATTGAATTTTTGTCAAATACTTTTTCTGCATCAGTTGATATGATCGTGTGATTGTCCTACCTTATCCTATTAATATGGTGGATTACATTAATTGATTTTTAAATATTAAAACAGTGTTGCATTCCTGGAATAAAATCTACTTGGCCATGGTGTAAAGTTCTTATTTATTGCTGAATTCTACTTGCTAATTTTTTGTTAAGAATTTTGGTGTTTATATTCATGAGGGATATTGGTGTATAGGCTTTTTTTTTAGTACTGTCTTTGTCTGGTTTTAGTAAAATAGTAGCTTCGTAAAATGGATTGAGAAGTTTAAAATTGGCATTAATTCTTTTTTAAACATTGAGAAGAATTCCCCAGATAAACCATGTGAACTTGAGATTTCTTTTTTGAATTTTAAAATTATGAACTTAATTTCCTTAATAATTATAGGATTATTCAAATTATTTCATATTGGGCAAGTAGTGGTAGCTTCCAGTTTTTGAGGAATTGGTCCATTTCCTCTAAGTTGTCACATTATATGTTTAGAGTTGTTTGCAGTATTCCCTATTTTTTTTTTTTTTTTTTTTTGCTGCCTCTAAGGCCTGTAGTGATAGTGTTTTCTCCCTGATACTAGTAATTTGTGTTTTCTCCCTGATACCAGTAATTTGTGTTTTATTTCTTGCTTCTTTTTAAGTCCTGCCAAGGTTTGTCAATTTTATTGATCTTTTCAAAGAACTGGCTCTTCATTGATTATTGTTTTCCTACTTTCTACTTCACTGACTTCTGCTTTTGTCTTTATTATTTCCTTCTTTCTGCTTGTTTTGGGCTTCTTTTGCTTTTCTACTAGGTTCTTTAAAATGGAAACTTAGATTATTGATTTGAGACTTCTGGTTTTAGTGCTACAAATTTCCCTCTCAGGTATGGCCCACAAATTTTGATATATTATATTTTTATTTTGATTCAGTTCATGGTATTTAAAAAATGTATTTGAGACTTCCTCTTTTGACCCATACACTATTTAGGAGTGTAATAGTTTCCAAGTGTTTGGACATTTTTCTGTGATCTTTATTTTTCTGTTATTGATTTCTAGTTTGATTTCATTGTGGTCAGAGAACCCACTCCATATACTTTCAATACCTTTAAATTTGTTGAGTTTGTATTATGTCCCAGAACATAATCTCTAGTCCATTGGCTCTTGTAAACAACATTTATTCTTCTCTAATTGGGTGGAGTCTTATATAAAAGTCAATTAGTTCCTCTTTGTTGATAGTGTTATTGAGTTCTTTTAATCCTTTCTGATTTTCTGTTTATTTCTACCAATTATTGAGGAAGGCACAGTTACTTTTGTAAGATAAAATTAGTAGCTTTCATAATACTGTTTATTTCATAATAAATAAATATTGTAGCATTTTATTCTTACAATAAGAAATATGCCGGCTGGGCATGGTGGCTCACGCCTGTAATCCCAGCACTTAGGGAGGCTGAGGCAGGTAGATCACCAGGTCAGGAGTTCCAGAACATCCTGGCTAACACAGTGAAACCCCGTCTCTACTAAAAATACAAAAATTAGCTGCACTTGGTGGCGTACACCTGTAGTCCCAGCTACTTGGGAGGCCGAGGCAGGAGAATTGCTTGAACCTGGGAGGCGGAGGTTGCAGTGAGCCGAGATTTTGCCACTGTACTCCAGCCTGGGCAACAGAGCGAGACTCCATCTAAAAAAAAAAAAAAAAAAGAAATATGCCTTAATTCCTCACTTTTACCATATAAAGCACATAAGGAGATTTTTTCCTCAAAAATTTGTCTGTATTTGAAAGTGAATATTCAGATATTAAATCCAAATGACTTGCCTTATATATATTACTGACATTGTCATACTGATGATATATGATGTTAATATACTTGATAATACAATTATTTATCACCTACACTTTAGGAATGTGAGAAGCAGTGCATAAGTGGGCACTTAGCTGAAACCAAGCAATATGTTTTGGCAACTACCTACCTAGGCCGAAACTGCAATTTAACTTATCTCTGATTGAAATATAATTGTATCTTTTAAGGAAATGTGGTCATACTGTAAATACTGTCCTGCACCTTTAAAAAAATTTAGTATTGTGTCTTGAACGTTGTGGCGTGCCAGCATATATTGATTTATATTCTTTTTAAAGGCTGTATGATGTTCCATTACATGGCCATCACTTGGTTATAAATATCTCTCTATTGCTGGATATTTAGGCTATATCTAATGTTTCAGTTTCACAAATAGTGCTGCAATAGATATCTTTATATCTTATTTTCTATATGTGATTTTATAGAAGATATTTATATAGATGCTCGAATTATTTGATTCTGCCTTTTTTTCCTTGAACTCTAAATACCTTCCACATTTCAGACTGACTTGGATATTTGAGATGGAAAAAAAGAACTTTCCAGTTGTATTAGTCCATTTTCATACTGCTATGAAGAAATAACTGAGACTGGGTAATTTATAAAGAAAACGAGGTTTAATGGACTCACAGTTCCACATTGCTGGGGAGGCCCCACAGTCATAGTGGAAAGCGAAGGAGGAACAAAGGCACGTCTTATAATGCGGCAGGCAAGAGAGCATGTGCGGGGGAACTGCCCTTTATAAAACCATCAGATCTTATGAGACTTATTCACTATCATGAGAATCCCCCACCCCTATGATTCAGTTACCCACCACTGGGTCCCATGACACGTGGGGGTTATGGGAGCTGCAATTCAAGATGAGATTTGAGTGGAGACACAGACAAACTATATCACCAGTATTCAGATTTATAGAGTCATGCCAAAGTACAAATTGTTAGCCACTCTTACATGGAATTTTTTTCACTGCTTTTTCTCTTCTTAATACATAGGTATAGAGTATGATTTTAAAGCCTGGCTATATCTTTTTGTTTCATTTTTCTCATTGCCAAAACTGTCTTCTTGCCATATGAACTATTTTTTTTTCTCATTTATACTTTCTTTTCAGTTTTGTCTGATAGACTTTGAGCAATTGGTGTTGGGTAAGCCAGTCTGCAGTAACTGTCACAAATAATTAAATACAAGTATTATGTAGTGTTGAAACCCATGTTCAGAAGTTACTTACGTTTCATGTTTACAAGAGGTAATTAAATATGATAATCCATGTAAAGTGCTTATGTAAAGTGCCTATGTAGCTGACAGCAATCACTTATTCTGTGCATTTTTATTATTAGAATATTTGAATTAAAAAATTTATGATACAGGAATAAATAGCATAATAAAGTTTTCCCCAATTACTGATTTGTAACTGTACTGGTTATGTATTGCTGTGTTACAAATTACCCCCAAACCTTACAGTGTAAAACAATGATAAACATTTATCAGCTCAGTTTTTCTGGGTCAGGAATTTGGGAGTAGGTTGGCTAGATAGTTTTGGCTAAGGGTCTGTCACGAGGTTGCATTCAAAATGTTGGCTGGAGTTGTAGTCATCTAAAGACTTAACTGGGGCTAGAGGACTTGCTTCCAGGGTTACTTACATGACTGGCAAGTTGGTGCTGGCTGCTGGCTGGAGGACTATTCCTCTCTAAGTGAGCCTCTCACTGAGCTGCTTGAATATCCTCATTTGTGGTGACTGATTTTCCTTAGAATGAATGATGTAAAGGGAGCCATGAAGCTCTAATGACCTAACTTCGTAAGTCACACATTACTTCTGTGGGCACACAGACCAGCCGAGATTTAAGGTGGGAGGATATCTATCTTGCTTGACTTTTGGACTGACTGGTTCAGAAAGGGATGAAGGGTTAGTGTGATTTTGTTTGCTCATATTTTCTTTTTTCCTAAAGTAATCTTAATTGAAGATGTCTTTTTTGTTTACTTACTAACTTCAATAAGTCATAAAAGGAAATCTGTGAAAAAACAAACAGGTTGAGTTAAACTACTTACCTGAAAAACTTCTGAAGGGCCTACTAAATGTTTGCTTAAAACATAGTTAATTCTGTGATATTTATTCATCCAGCTGCCTGACACTTTAAGCACTTTTATTTTTATGGATTTAGGGGTCTGGGTGAAGCTTACAATAATAAGCTTCAAGAACGTAAATATGTTACATCATCAAATGTTTCTCAGAAAAGCTGTTGAAGAATGCTATTTATGAAAAAATCTCTTGTTCAAACAGAAACCTGGGAGGCTGAGGCAGGAGGATTGCTTGAGCACAGAAGTTCAAGTCCAGCCTGGCCAACATAGTGAGACCCTATCTCTAAATCAAATAAAAAGGAAAAGAGGTTCCATTGTGAAATAACTTTTGGGAAGTCCATCCATTGGTTGTATATCTTCCTTTCAAGATGTCTACTGCACAGTTGCATATTAAAGCTCTGGTAATTCTATCATATAAACATCTCTTTACCATTGTTTAATTCATTATTTCTTAGACTTATTTGATCATGGAACCTTTTTTCTTAACACTTTTGTAGACATACCATTATTCTGTGAAAATTTCTAACTCTTATGCAGGGTACAATAAACAGTGAGAGGAGATTTCGACTATTTTGTAGTATATTTGGGGATTTAAATAAATATAAAGATGATACTTCTAATTTATTTTCAGTAACATATACTTTGACTAATTTTTGTGTAGATAGTAAAGTTCACAAATTTTTCAAATACTTAGCTCACTATTTAAAGAAACAAAAAATCTAACTTAAATAATAGATTATTAGTGAAGGTGTAAGGAAACATGAGACTATGAGTCAGATAGTCTGATTTGTAGTCTTGGCTGTGAATGGACACATTTGTTTTTTTGTTCCTTTATCAGCTAGATGTGATAATTGACTAATCTGTATGACTTACAGGGTTTTTGTAAGGATTAGTTATGATAGTAGAAATGGAAATCTTATATGATTGTGAGTTTGTTGATAATATTGCTGAAACTGCTAGGGCTTCTGTGCATTCTGAAAAATAGTGGAAGACCCAGAATATAGTAAGTAGAAGGAGAACAAAAACTTCAAAGGGAATATTTTCAGTTCAGAATATTAAATGACTATATTGTATTGGTAATATGATGTGTATCATTCTAGTTTACTGTTGGCTGGAGAGGTCAAAATCGTTCTCAGAGAGATATTTCTTGAGTTGGGCCTTAAGAAAATGTTAAGGTATGGTTCTTTAAAAGAAGCAAGAAAGAGGGAAGGCAATTGTAGAGAATACCAAATTTAACCTAATTTTCTGAAATGAGAAATTTCTTATATGAGACTAAATGTTCTGTGATTCCTGGGACATGGACATAATTTTTTACAATTATGGTCTTAGAGAAGGGGCAAGGGAAAACCAGAGTGAGCTGAAATTTTGTCTACCCAACCCATATTGTTGTATTCGGTAAAAACATTTTAGAATTCAAATTGGGTCCTAAAACAGCAGATTTGATTTCTAGTACCTAATAATTAGGAAATATTTTGGACTCATATTTGTGTGAAGTTCTTTGGGTGGGATATGTTGAAAATTTATATTTGTTTCTAGTGACATTCTACATTTACACTTGACTGTAAATCATATTAAACTTACTCTTTTTCTTTTATATGGTATTGAGCTCATAATTTTCTTTACCTGCAAGAAAAACACTTTACTGTCTTTACCTACAGAGATTTAGAATCCCAGTAGAGACAAATATTACTAAGAATTTTTTTTTTTTTGAGACAGAGTCTTGTCCAGGCTGTTTCTGCTCACTGCAACCTCCGCCTCCCAGGCTCAAGCGATTCTCCTGCCTCAGCTTCCCAAGTAGCTGGGATTACAGGTGCCTGCCATCACACCTGGCTAATTTTTGTATTTTTAGTAGAGACGGGGTTCCCCCATGTTGGCCAGGCTGGTCTCGAACTTCTGACCTCAGGTGATCCACCTGCCTCTGCCTCCCAAAGTGCTGGGATTACAGACATGAGCCACTGCAGCCAGCCACTATATAAGAAATGTTTGTTCCGAAAGAAAATATGATATTTCCAAAAAAAGTCTGGATTGTATTACAACAATATCTGTAACGTTAAATTTTGTCTAAGAATAGCTTGGCAGCTGGGTGCAGTGAAACATTTCACAATAAAAAATATTTTTTAAGGCCAGGTGTGGTGGCTCACGCCTGTAATCCCAGCATTTTGGGAGACCAAGGTGGGCGGATCACAAGGTCAGGAGTTCAAGACCAGCCTGGCCAAAATGGTGAAACCCTGTCTCTACTAAAAACACAAAAATTAGCTGGGCGTGTTGGCGGGCGCCTGTAATCCCAGCTACTCGGGAGGCTGAGGCAGGAGAATCGCTTGAACCCAGGAGGTGGAGGTTGCAGAAAGCCGACGCTGCTGAACTCCAGCCTGGGCAGCAGAGTGAGACTCCATCTCAAAATATATATATATATATTTTTTAAGTCATTCCATGCTGAAGACATCCCTAGGGCAGGTAGCAGAATACCTAATTCAACCTAGAGAGGCACAGGCTGCACGAGAGTCTCTCAGATAAAGCCCCATTGAAAATAAATTTATAATCTAAAATTTAAAAACCCATTAAATTTTCCTACTGTGTTTGATAAATGTTATCCAGGTTCTATTGCCAAGAATGTGTTGTCCAAAATGCCTGTTTAGTTTTTAAAGATGGAACTCCACCCTTTGCTTGGTTTTCAGTATATATGGAATGTTATGATAGGACATAGTAGTAGCGGTGGTCAGACATGGAAATGGTGGGGAGACAAAAATATACGTGTGAAATAAAACTCAGTATTTTAATAAAGTAAAAAAAATAAAAAAAAACCCATTAAAAAAGCAGCACAGCACGAGGAGTCAGTAGATACACTGAAAGCAAGATTAGATCTTCAAGACTTTCAAACCATAAAATTTAGAAAATTATAATAAATTATGATATAGAGGCCCATTCATGTCAAAAAGTCATGAAAGAAAGAAAACAAAAAAGACACTTAAAAGATTATGTAGGAAAGAGAGATTACTAAGCAGATTTGAAAAATAACAACAAATAGAACTTTTAAATAAAAAGACATAGAAATTAACAGACAGATTGAAAAGTAGATTAGAAAGAATTGAATAAAGAATGTGGGAACTGAAACACTGGGGAAATTTCCAAAACGTAGCAGAGAGAGGCAAGGAGATAGCAAATACAAAATAAGTTGTATTTTAAAAATATATGTGTGAAATATGTAAAAGTACTTAAAAGTATTAAAAAGTACTTAAAAAGATACGTGTAAAATATATAAAAGTACTTAAAAACTATTAAAATGTATCTGTGTATACCCAATACCCGGTTAACAATAGAACAATATTTTTGCTTGGAATCTCTTTTTCTTTGCTAAAACAATTATCTTTATTCTAATTTTGTTTTGTTTTGTTTTTTTGAGAAAGCATCTTGCCCTGTCACCCAGACTGGGGTGCTGTGGCATGATCATAGCTCACTGCAGCTTTGAACTCCTGGGCTCAGGCAGTCCTCTTGCCTCAGCTTCCTGAGTAGCTTGGACTATTGGCATGTGCCACCTGCCAGGCTATTTTTTTTTTTTTTTTTAAGAGACCAGGTCTTGCTATGTTGCCCAGCCTGGTCTTGAACTCCTGGGCTCAAGCAGTCCTCCTGCCTCAGCTTCCCAAAGTACTGAGATTACAGGCATGAGCCACCATGCCCAGCTCTTTTGCTAACTTTGATGTGAGTCATTCCTTTGCTTTTTTTTTTTTTTAAGTTTATTATCTACGTATATATTCCTCAGCAATATATTGTTCTTTTTGGAAAAACTGAGTACCAATCACAAACCTATTTTTTTGACATTGAAGTTTTTATTTTTATGGATTTAGGGGTATAAGTTCAGTGTGTTACTTTGATATATTGAGTCATGGTGAAGTCTGGGCTGTTAGTGCACCCATAACCTGAATAGTGCACATTGTACTCAATAGGTGATATTTCACCCTCACCTCCTTTCCATTATTTGGAGTCTCCAGTGTCTATTATTTCACTCTGTATGTCTGCATGTATCCATTCCGCAAACCTATTTCTCTAAGGAGAGTACAGTGTTGTAGGAGGGTCTGGGTGAAGATAAGCTGAACAGAGTCTCTGGGTCATGTTCTGGCTTTTCTAAGAGTTCTTGAGAATGCTTACTGGGGAATTTAGTGGGTAACATCAAAAATAAACCCTGGGAGATGTTGGGATGTATTAGTTTGTTAGGGCTGTGTAATAAAGTACTAGAAATTAGGCTGCTGAAACCATGGAAATTTATTCCCTCAGTTCTGTGGGCTAGAAGTCTAAGATAAGTGTGTTGGCATGGTTGGTTCTGAGAATTGTGAGAATCTGTTTCATGTTTCTTTCCTGACTTCTGGTGATTTGCTGGCAATCTTTGACATTCTTTGGCATATAGAAGTATCACTGTGATCTCTATCTTCATTTTCACATGATATTTTCTCTGTGTACATGTGTTTGAGCACAAATTTTCCCTCTTTATAAGGGTAACAGCCATATTGGATTAGGACCCACCATAATGACCTCGTCTTAACTAATTACATCTGTAGCAATCCTATTTCCAAATAAGATCACATTTTGAAGCACTGGAGGTTAAGAATTGAGCATATGTCCTCTTGGGGAACACAATTCAACCCGTAATGGGGCATCTGGCCAAGTGTCATAGTGGCACAGTAGTGTAGAGCATATATGAAGCTATCCAGTAAGAATATAGTCAGGGAATAGGCTGTCTTGTGGTTTCTCAACTTACCAGGGCACATAACCAACTGTCAAAAGTAGGTCAGAAAAGACACTTTTGGTGAACTAACACCTGCTATGGTATAAGAATGGGGAATAAGGATACATCATTTGAGATAGTTATAGATAATATATATTTTTTAATTTCTGAGAAAATGCAGTGAATAGCATCTATATTAGTCAGAACATAGGCTTTTAACTGATAGAACAGAGAGGCCCAAATTAACAGTGGTTTTCTGCAAAACAGAAATGTATTTGTCCTTCAGATGAAAGTCTGGGTAGTGGGCTAGTGTGGCAGTTCTATGATTGTCAGGATCCATAGATTGATTTGCTCTTTTATCTTCAACATAAGACACCTTCAATTCCAAGATGGCTACTGTAGCTCTTGCCACTATTCTGCATCTTAAGCAGTAGGAAGGAGCATAGCTGGAAAAAGGGGTCAGGTTTCTTTCTTTAAAGAATAATACCTAGAGGTTGCACGTATTACTGCCTGTTGGTCAGAACTTGGTCACATGGCTGATCAGGAATGCTTTTCATTCAAGAAAAGCTGGAGAGTGAGATCTTTTTCCTGGGCTCCGTGTGCCAAACTAGAAACTCTTTATTATTATGGAAGAAGGAAATATAACCTGGGAGTCAGTGCAGTCTATGTCACAACTTTGTAATTTTCCCTCAACTTCTCCTTATTAGTAAGTTTCCAGTGGTTGTAAACATATACAAGGTCACATTCACTTAGGAAAGGATTCCTGGGGAAAAATTGGATATCTTGAGATTGACACTTTTAAAACCTGAATGTGTTTCTGAAGGATGCAGATAAATAAAAGAAGCTTACTCTTAGTTAATTTTGTAAATAAATAGGTTCAGAGAAAAAAGCAATTTTGACATTTTTAGACAGGTGTTAACTACACCTGTCGTAATAGATAGCTCACAAGAAAGTATCTAGTTAGGGTCAGAAGCTGTGATTACACTCTGTCCTTTTTTTTTTTTTTTAAACTATACCATACTCCTGCCCCACCTTTGAGGAAAAATTTAGCAAGTTTCCAGTGAGTTGTCCAGGGAGAACAGAGCTTTACTTTGAAGTATTTGAATTTTCTGTGAGTCGCACAGTATTCCAGTTGTATTAATCTTTTGAAGAGAAGATAATTATTTTTGATCTCCATGTTTGGTCTTTTGATTTTCCAAATATACAAGTAAGTTAGATTAGTGACTAATGTCAGCTTAAGGTATTTTATTAGTGTAACTATTGAGAAGAAAAATAATCATGCTCAATTAAAGTCCTCATACAAAACTTATAAAGGTTTATTTGAATTCTTCGAATAAGTTGCTTTAAAATTTCTATAACCTTATTTATACATTAAAGTATAACCTATAGAAAGCATGTTATGCCACCCTGAAGGCTGCTATAAAAATTGTTTATGAAGTTCAGGCCAAGACTAAAATATGTTGAAATGGAGAGTTTTGAAAAATGTTCTATATAGCAAAGGAGACCAAATCATGCTAAAATGTAGAAAAAGACTATACATCAGTTTCCATGCTACATTATTCAAACAAATACAACCATAAAAAAGGTAATAAGATTCCATTTTCACATTTCATGGCTAGTAAAGTGCATTAGGCTGCTCAGATATTCATAACTTACTGTGACATTTGGGAAGATTACATTTTGTAGTGCAGAGCCATTACTACAGCTCAGATAATGACTAGCCAATGCCTGTACCTGGATTATGATCCCTGTCATTGGAAACAAATTTGTGTTTTGAAGGTTGATCAGCTTCAAATAACTATTAGAAAGGGTTAACATGGCGTACTGTAGACCCTGTGCATGTTTTTTAGGTATAATAGATATGCATACATATAGTATATCAAATATGCCACACATTTGTATGTACAAATTTCTGCCATCAATTTTCTCCTTGAAAGGCATATTTTATAGTATTTAAACCAATGGAGGAATATTTAAAACACCTGTCTGGATATTGCTCTCACCGTATAATCTCAGTTTAAAAGCGGGTGAAATATTTGGGGCTTTTTTTGGAAATTACTTTCAAAAATCTATAGCTTCTTGAAAGGGTGGTTACTTACAGGAATGATTGATGTAAGTAATATTAAGGTGAAGGTAAGGTCTCTTATGTTAGTTGTAACGAGGTTTTTGACCAATTTAGATCGCATGGAAGATATATAATTGTTAGAAGAAAATTTCACACTATTAAAACTCACTCCAGACATTATCTTCTTGGCAGTAAATTGTTTCAGATATATTGGTTGGTTTCCCTTATATTAAATGATGTACAATTGTATGTGGGTGTTGTAAGAAGTACCTTATTGTATTCAGTGGACAAGGTTTAGTTTCTGTCTTCTAGAAAATACTGTTGAAGAGTTTGTCTTTTTTACTATTGTATCTAGATGATTTTCTTAAAATATTTTCTCTTTGAGCTTTCCTTTCACTAGAAAGTTATTTTGAAATTATAATCATTATATAATTATGGAATTATTAGTTTCGTATGGCCTTAGAGATTTTTGTTTTTTTCTACCTTTCTGAATCACTGCAATTGTTTTCCACAAGAAGTTTTTCTTGTGTCTGAAGATTCTGTCACTTCTTAATTTTACATTCTTCTGTGTGGATTCTTTTAAATTATCTTCCTGAGAATACTGGTGTTCTTGGACCTGGACCAGACCTTTCTACTGTTAAAATTGATTAAAAATTATCTTTACCAAATTTACAGGGTGAAGTTCATGGAATTTATTTTCTCAGTTTTGAATTTTTCCTTTTAACTTTTCTTAATCATTGGCATCTGCTGCTGATTGTTATTCCCCACATTTAATAAAAGATTGTCTTGACTTAACACAATTATATGTTTAGTTAGTATTACCATATTGCTTTCTGGAAATATTTCAACAGGAGTATATGAAAGTATCTGTTTAATCTTGTTCTCACCTACTTTGAGCATTAATAATTTCAAACAAAGTTAAATTTATTTAGTATTTTTTTTTGGCATGTGTCATTTGGATTTTTTTGTGAATTGACTGTTCATGTCTTCTTAAACATTTTTTTTCACCAAATTGAAAATACTTTATTTCTGTACCACTTTTTATTTCTACAGCTTAATGATTTTTGTACTCTTTGAGAATTTCTTATATTTTGTGGCTTCTAATTTAACTTTTTATATTTTAAGTTATCTAGAATTTATTTTGGCATATTTTGTAAGATAAGGAGTCAGTCTTAATTTTTTAAAATGAAAATTTCATAGCTCCATTTAATGCTTGTGATGACACTCTAATCCTATATTGAATTTATTTGTACCAATCTTTTATTTTAATTAGATTATTTTCTGTCTAGTACCATACAGTTTTAATAATTATGTTATACCATTTGTTTAATGATTCTAGTATTCTTTTTGTATAGAATTTCCCTTCACTTTTTTCATATACTTAATTCCCAGATAGAAATTAGAATCACTATAAGTTTCAGAAAAAAAATCATATTGGAATTTTAATGCTAATGTGCTGAATTTATAGATTAATTTGTGAAAAGTTAACAACTTGAACTGATTTAATATTCCCTTCCAGAAACAGGTCTGTTCATATGTCAAAAGTGGAAAAAAATTTTTTTACTTTCAAGTCTTGTGTATGTTTTAATTCACTCCTAGATACTTTATACTTATGGTTGGTATCAGAAATGTTGTTTTAAAACTCTTGTATTTTCTATTAGATATTATAGGTATTTAGGAAAACTTAATGAATGTTATATATTTTATATTCATACAAAATGACATTTTGAGCTGAAGTTACTACTTGGTGTCATTCCTATATTATATATTTTCATGGAGAAAGAGATTTCCAGTTTGGAAACCAGAAGTCTAGTATTTTCTTTTCTTCTTTTCTTTTTTTTTTTTTTTTTGTGAGACGGAGTTTTGCTTTGTCGACCAGGCTGGAGTGCAATGGGGCAATCTCGGCTCACTGCAACTTCCACCTCCTGGGTTCAAGCGATTCTCCTGCCTCAGCCTCCTGAGTAGCTGGAACCACAGGCATGCACCACCACGCCTGGCTAATTTTTTTTTTTTTTGGTGAGACGGAGATTTACTCTTGTTGCTCAGGCTAGAGTGCAATGGCGCGATCTTGGCTCATTGCATCCTCCGCCTCCCAGGTTCAAGCGATTCTCCTGCCTCAGCCTCCCGAGTAGCTGGGATTACAGGCATGTGTCACCACGCCCGGCTAATTTTGTATTTTTAGTAGAGATGAGGTTTCGCCCTGTTGCCCAGGCTGATCTCGAACTCCTGACCTCAGGTAATCCGCCTGCCTCGGCCTCCCAAAGTGCTGGGATTACAGGCATGAGCCACTGTGCCCGGCCTAATTTTTGTATTTTTAATGGAGCTGGGGTTTCACCATGTTGGCCAGGCTGGTCTCGAACTACTGACCTCAGGTGATCCACCCACCTTTGCCTCCCAAAGTGCTGGGATTACAGACGTGAGCCACCGCACCCAGCCATTTTCTAAATAAGTAATTAAAAAAGATTTCTGTAGGATATAAGACACAGTTTTCCTGCAAATACGGGTAGGCTATTTCTGTCTTATTGATCACTGTTCTACTATTTCCTCAGGGCCTGGCATACTGTAGGCATTCAGTAAAAGTGTGTTGAATGAGTTTATAAACTTATTATATAGTAGAGTTTTGTATTTTGTGATTGTTTTCTGTAGATGTGTTGTATCTGTTATTTTTTACTAAAGTATGTTGTATGAAGGCCAATATCTAGCTAATGTGCCTCAATATGTAAGTATGAGATTTTTACAGCTTGAGCCCATCTTGATAGGTTTCGTATGTGTTCTGATTGCATGGTGCCCGCACTGTGGCAGTTGTTTAATATTTGAATAATGCCTCTGCAATGTCATTGTTACATTGTGCTGAATTATTTTTGACTCAGTGACTAATTTGTTAGAAATAGGTTACTTGAGAAATCCCAAACTTTTGTATTCATACCATTTGTATTTATGATGATTTCATAAGCTCTACAGCTCACATCAGTGGTGTTTTGTGCATTTGCTTTTTTTTTTTTGAGACAGGGTCTCGCCCTGTCGCCCAGGCTGGAGTGCAGTGGCACAATCTTGGGTTGCTGCAACCTCTGCCTTTCAGACTCAAGCCATTTTCCCACCTCAGCCTCCAAGCAGCTGGGACTACAGGCACATGCCACCACACCCAGCTAATTTTTTGTTTTATTTTGGTAGAGATGGGTTCTCGCCATGTTGGTTCAAGACCCCAGGCTGGTCTTGAATTCTCTGAATGCAACTGATCTGCTCTCTCGGTTTCCCAAAGTGCTGGGATTACAGGCATAAGCCACCCTGCCTGGCTGCATTTGCTTCTTTTTAAATTATTTTTTTTGAAATAAGTAATATGTGTTCATGGCACAAAATTCAAATTGTTCGAAAGTGTATGTACTAAAATCTTTTTTTTTGCCTTCTATGCAATAGAGCTTTTCCAGAGACAATCAATATTTAGTTCTTTCTTAGACATATTTAGCACATGCATAGGTCTATTTGTAAATGATTTACACTCAAATTGTAGCCTACTGTTCACACTTTTCTCCACCTTGATTTTCTCACTTAAAGTATCTTAGAGATCTTTTCATATCATGTGGAGTGGCCTCATTCTTTTCTATATGTACATCATATTTCATTGTATAGTTATATACAACTTCATTAACTTTTTTTTTTTGTTTGAGACAGAGTCTTGCTCTCTTGCCCAGGCGACTCACTGCAACCTCCGCTTCCCGGGATCAAGCAATTCTTGTGCCTCAGCCTCCCAGGTAGTTGGGATTACAGGCATGTGCCACCATGCTTGGCTAATTTTTGTATTTTCAGTAGAGAGAGGGTTTCACCATGTTGACCAGGCTGGTCTTGAACTCCTGACCTCAAGTGATCCACCCACCTTGGCCTCCCAGAGTGCTGGGATTACAGGCGTGATCCATCTCGCCAGGCCATCATTAACCTTTATCTTGTAATTAAAAAAAGTCAATACAATAAAGTTCTTGTATCTAACATCATTATCTAAATGTGTCTATAATATACATTTCTAGTAGTTTGATTGCTGTTTCAAAAATAAAAAATTTTGATAGATATTACCAAATTGCTATTTTTTTGTTTTTCTTTTTTTTTTGTTTTGAGACAAGGTCTCACTCTGTCACCCAGTCTAGAGTGCAGTGATGCGATCTTGGCTCACTGCAACCTCTGCCTCCTGGGTTCAAGCAATTCTCGTGCCTCAGCCTCCCAAGTAGATGGGGCTACAGGTGTCTACCACCACGCCTGGCTAATTTTTGTATTTTTAGTAGAGACGGGATTTTGCCATGTTGCCCTGGCTTGTCTTAAACTCCTGTGCTCAAGGGATCCACCTGCCTTGGCTGCCCAAAGTGCCGGGATTACAGGTGTGCGCCATCGTACCCAGCCCCAAGTTGCTCTTAATAAGTCATATTGTACCTGTTTCCTCAACAACAGTAATGTATGACAGTACCTGTTTCCTTATGTTCTTGCACATACTATGTATTATTTTTATATGTTGTTAGAGATTTGGAATTTGTCAATCAAATATGTAAAAATGGTATATTAGTGTATTTTTAATATTCATTTTGTAAGCAAAGTTGGGTTTCATGTTTTAGTGCCACTTTTATTTACCTTTTTGTTCATTGCCTTTGCCTAAATTTTCTTTTTTTTTTTTTTAACACCCTAGTTCCCACAAGCAGATAAATTTTCTTTTAAAAAATTTTTTTCAGGAAGCTGTTTGTACTTATGTAATGATACGGGTTGCAAATGATTTTTCTAAGTGTTTAATTTAGTTTTTGATTTTTTTTGCATATAGTTTCTAATTATTATATAGTTAATTTAAATATGTCAATATGAAGTCCAGAAGTCTTAAAAACTCTTAGTTAGAAAAGCTTTTACCACTTGAAGTGATAAAATGTTTTTTGTATCATTTCATTCAGTGCTTTTATTTAATTAATTTTTATTTTTAGAGACATGTCCTGCTCTGTCACCCAGGCTAGGGCTCAGTGGCGTGATCACAGCTCACTGTAGCCTTGAAGTCCTGTACTCACATGACTCTCCTGTCTTGGCTTCCCAGAAGTGCTGGGATTACAGGCATGAGCCACCATGCCTAACCCATTTAGTGCTTTTATAACTTTTATTTTAGACTCATTTTATGACTTCAGTTTTACATTTAAATCTTAGACTCATTTGGAAATTTTTTTAGGTATGAGGGATTGATTGATTGATTTTTTTTCCCCCACATATTTGAATATAGGTATCCCTAAACTTATTTTTTTTTGAGACAGGGTCTTGCACTGTCACCCAGGCTGGAGTGCAGTGGTGTGATCATAGCTCACTGTAGTCTTAAACTCCTGGGCTCAAGCAATCTTCCCACCTCAGCCTCCCGAGTACTACGGCTACAGGTACCCACCACCATGCCCGGGTAATTTTTTTTTTTTTTTTTTTTTTTAATATGGAGACAGAGTCTGGCTGTGTTGCCAGACTGGTCTCAAACTCCAGGCCTCAAGTGATCCTCCTGTCTTAGCCTGCCAAAGTTTTGGGATTATAGGTGTGAACCACCATGCTCAGCCACTAACCTTTTGATTAAATGATCTTTGTTCTAGGTATGTAATTATAAAATTATAAAATTTATAATAACAATAACTACCACCATCAGTCAGGCATTATTAATAATAAGCACCTTATTCATATAAATGCCTTTTTTTAAAACTTTTTATGAGTGATATCTGTAGATTGGTTAATGGTATTGTAAATGTTAATTTCCTGGTTTAAATGACTACTATGATTATGTAATATATATATACATTGGGGAAGCTGGATGAAGAGTATAAAGGAATTCTGTACTTTTTTTGAATGTTTGAAATTATTTCAAAATAAAAAGTTACAGACAATATTAGGAAATAATACAAACAAAACCAAGACAGCTATATTAAAGTTCTTATTTGAATTATGTATTTTTAAAATTTACAAACAATATATTTATGGACAATATAATCTAATTCAACCAGTTTAAGTAGAATGGAATATTTCATAGTATAATAGATAGCTTATAGCGTTTATCCAGGAGGACTAGGGAACCAAGCACATATACTTTTTATTTAGCTAGGGCCATGTAACTAGGAGAACTGACTCCATCACAAGGAGAGACTGTTTTAGCAAAATCCCGGCTGTCAACTCCTAACACTGCTTGGTAATGATGATACAAAGCATTGTATGCTGAAATCTCTGCCAGAGCTTTCTGAGAAAGATGAAATGTCTTTATCACTGTGCTTGCCAGGAGTTCTTGTCTCTGCTTGCAGGTACTGATCCTCACATTGTTCATTTCCATTTTTTTCAGTCTCATGCCTGTGTATATTTTTTTCAGAACCTGGGATACATGTTGTTGATCCTGCTGAATGGAATTTTAATTTATTTCCTAGTTTTGAACCTTCCTTGCTTTCCTGGACTAAACTCCACTTGGTCATATCTGTTATTCTTTGTAAGCCATTGGATTTATTTTTATTTTTATTTTTTTTTGAGATGGAGTCTTGGTCTGTTGCCCAGGGTGGAGCTCAATGGCATGATCTCAACTCACTGCAACCTCTGCCTCCCAGGTTTAAGTGATTCTCCTGCCTCAGCCTCCCAAGTAACTGGGACTACAGGTGCATGCCACCATGCCCAGCTAAGTTTTTGTATTTTTTTTTTTTTTTTTTTGAGACGGAGTCTCACTCAGTTGCCCAGGCTGGAGTGCAGTGGCACAATCTCAGCTCACTGCAATCTCCACCGCTCAGGTTCAAGTGATTCTCCTGCCTTAGCCTCCTGAGTAGCTGGGATTACAGGCGCATGCCACCATGCCAGGCTAATTTTTGTATTTTTAGTAGAGACGGGGTTTCACCATGTTGACCAGGCTGGTCTTGAACTCCTGACCTCAGGTGGTCCACCTGCCTCGGCCTCCCAAAGTGCTGGGATTACAGGCATGAGCCACTGCGCCTAGCCATTTTTTTGTAGTTTTTTAGTAGAGACAGGGTTTCACCATGTTAGCCAGGATGGTCTTGATCTCCTGACCTCGTGATCCACCCGCCTTGGCCTCCCAAAGTGCTGGGATTACAGGCATGAGCCACCACGCCCTGCCAGATTTGTTTTTTAAAGTTCACTTTCTTCTACTTCTTGCATACCTTTTGGGTATGCAGTTTGGAAATGCATAATGAAAAATCAAGAAGTATTCAGAAAGAAGCGAAGGTGAATCATGTGTGTAACTATTTCTGACAGAGATCTTTAAAAAATCTAGTTGATAGCATTATTGTATACCTTAAATGTAGGTATTTTTAAATTAAAAACATTTAAATTTAAAAAAATTATTTAAAAAATCTAGTTAAATGAGATAGCTCTACAAAGGTAATTCTAAAAGTATTTTAATTCCTTTACATAATTAGGATTTATTTAAAATTTACAAACCTTCCCTCTGGGCTCTGGGTGAGATGACAAGGCCCGTATAGCTATAGCGTTCTGATAGTAATATCAGTGAAATACATTTTCTTGATTACTGACTTTGGATGTGTGACTAATTATATGTAAGTTATACTGATTGTCGACAGAGGAGAGGTAAAATGAATAGGCTTAATAAACCAAAAATTTGACTAATATAAACTCCAATGTGTGACCACTCTGAGCCTTTTTCAGCTTTTCAGTTTTACCGTGAGCTCATAACTTGTTTGGGTAACGAAGGACCTTTAGATTATTCAGTGTAATTCACAGAGTTGATACTTCATAAATGAAATACTGAATGAGAAGCAATTGTAGAGCTGATTTAGATCTTTATTGGTAAAAGGTTAGTAGATAGCAATTTACCTAAGACATCCTATATTTATTTTTGTTGAAAAATATTTTAATTTTTATATTCTCTTACTTTGCTGTCTAAATTTGGAGATTACTTCAGAAGCTTCAGTTTTTTGAGCTGCGTGTTTTTTAATGAACCTTTTGTTGTGGAGGAAGAATGTGAGTAGTTACTGTTAATCTAATGTTTAGGAACATGCTATAGTGATATTGAGGATACTAATGCTTTTAATGTGGGTTTTTTTTTTTTCAATGTAAGTTGGTAGGAGGACAGTTTGATCTGGAAATGAATTTCATTATCCAAGAAGGTGAGAGTATTAACTGCATGGTGGACCTACTGGAAAAATGTGACATTACTTGCCAAGCAGAAGTCTGGAGCATGTTTACAGCCATTCTGAAGAAAAGCATACGGAATCTTCAAGTCTGCACTGAAGTAGGCCTTGTTGAAAAAGTGCTTGGGAAAATTGAAAAAGTTGACAATATGATAGCAGGTATGATTTTTTCTATAGTACAATGTATGCAAAGCAATAAAGTTTGATTTTTAAATACATATTTTTCTTATTCCATTTAGCAATATTTAAGAAATATTTGAGCATGTAGCATGCACCTAGAACTTTAGTGTCCAAGCCCTTAAATAAGCACAGTTTATTTTAAATATTCGAGAAATATAACTAGCCGAGTTATTTTATTGTTTTCTTTTGTTTCCAGATCTTTTAGTTGACATGTTGGGAGTGCTGGCTAGCTATAATTTGACAGTTCGCGAGCTAAAGCTTTTCTTCAGTAAACTTCAAGGAGATAAAGGACAATGGGTAAAAAAACTTAACTACTCTTTGGTATTTTAAAGTATCCTCCTCCCAAACACATTAGTAGCTTGTAAAGTAACTGATATTATTATACATGGGATAATTGTCAAATTGAATAGATTAATTAAAATAGCATTGAGATCCCTATGGCTACTCGTGCCATACTTGGACACTAAGAGTATGCACTAAGATAATGGTGTTTCAGGCAAACTGATATTTTAATTCTTCTTCAAATTGTTGTTCTTTAAATGTACATTCAATATTTATTAGAAAAAAAGATAAATGTAGAGAAATAAAATTATTAGGTAATAGTACCTACCTTTTCTTTTTGATCTAGTTTTATCTGAGTGCCTTAAACTTGAGTAACTCACTCTGTGAACAAAACCTCTGCAGTTAATTGGATCTGCCCTCTTGAGATGCAACTTAGGAGTCATTTGCAATGGGTAGTGATGGGGGTAACTTATTTTGAACCCCAGGTGCCTTATCAAACTGTTTCTTCCAGCATATAGTTATCTGTCCCATTGAGGAGGAGTAGTAAATATTTTCTCCATTTTTGTTGCATTTCCAATCTTATTTTAGTGCCCTTTAGAGATCATTGCCCACAGCAGCAGCTCAGCCGGCTGATCCTTAATCTAGCTTTCATTAAATGTATCTAAAACTGTGCCCTACAATTACTCTTTTTCATTATGTTAAAATTTAGATTCTTTAGCATATTTCTCTCAAACTCCAGTTTGCTGTCTGTTTAATTTTAGAGTTTTTTTTTTTTTTTTTTTTTACTAATTTTCATTGAATTTGATTGTATTTCTGGTTCTAGCTTACCTTGTGTTTATTTTCTTAGAGTTTTTGCTTCTGTGGGGGTATAAGATAATTGTCACCAAATTTGGAAACATTTTAGTCATTGTTTCTTCAAATACTTTCTTCTTGTCCCCCCTTCCCGTCTTTTCTGGGACTCCAATTACAGATGTATTAGACCTCTTGATATTGTTTCACAGGTTACTGAGATCTGTTAACTCTTTTTTTAGTCTTTTTGTGCTTTATTTTAGATTGTTTTTATTGCTATAGTCTCAAGTTAACTGATCTTTTCTTCTGCAGTGTGTTAATTCCATCCACTGAAATTTCGGATAGCATATTTTTCTTTCTGTAATTTTTTTTTTTGAAGACAGAGTCTCGCTCTGTTGCCCAGCCTGGAGTGCGGTGGCGTGATCTTAGCTCACTGCAAGCTCTGCCTCCTGGGTTCACGCCATCCTCCTGCCTCAGCCTCCTAAGTAGCTGGGACTATAGGCGTATGCCACCAAGCGCGGCTAATTTTTTTATTTTTAGTAGAGATGGGGTTTCACCGTGTTAGCCAGGATGGTCTTGATCTCCTGACCTTGTGATCTGCCCGCCTTGTTCTCCCAAAGTGCTGAGATTACAGGTGTGAGCCACCGCGCCTGGCCATTTTTTTTTTTTTTTTGAGACGGAGTCTTGCTCTGTCGCCAGGCTAGAGTGCAGTGGTGCGATCTCGGCTCACTGCAACCTCCACCTCCTGGGTTCAAGCAATTCTTCTGCCTCAGCTTCCTGAGTTGCTGGGATTACAGGCGCACACCACCATGCCTGGCTAACTTTTCTATTTTTAGTAGAGACAGGGTTTCACAGTGTTGGTCAGGATGGTCTCGAACTCCTGACCTTGTGATCCACCTGTCTTGGCCTCCCAAAGTGCTGGAATTACAGGCATAAGCCACCACGCCTGGTCTCTTTCTGTAAATTCGATTTGGTTCTTTTAAATATTTTCCATTTTTTCCCTCATTTAATTCCTTTAAATCCTTGACAATATTTAGCATATTAATAGTTGCTTTAATGCTCTTGTTTTTTCATTCTAGAATGTCATTTTCTAGGTCAGTTTTTTACTCATTGATTTTGTTCCTTTATGTAGGTCACATTTTTCTGCTGCTTATGGCTACTGAATTTAGACTATATCAGACATAGCAAATTTTATGTTGCTGAGTGTTGGATTTTGTCATATTCCTTTTAAGATTGTTAGACTGGTTTTTCAGGCAGATAAGTTACTTGTGGATCAACTTTATCCTTTAAAACTAGTTAAAAAATTTTTTTTTTCAGTAAGGTTTAGAGTGGCTGTTACGCTACGGCTAGTTTAGTCTTACTATTCAGGCATGTCTCTTAGAGAGTCTCTATTGAATAACTCTCAAGTCTCAGACATAGGACAGGAGGTAGCAAGACTGTGGTCTCTCTGAAGTGTCTAGTAGGGTCTCAACAATTCCTAGCTCTGTATTAGTTTTGGGAATTCTTTAACTTAAAGCTCTTACTATCTTAGCCCCACCATGTTGAGTTTTATCGTAAGCATGATCAGTCTGGTATTAAGCCAAAGAGTCAATGCAGATTTCTGGAGCTTCTTGTCTGTTCAGTTCTTTCCTCCCTAGTATTCTGCTCTGAAACTTCTATCTGCTGTGGACTCCACTTTCTTTCCAACTCACTGAGACTTTCGAGTTCTGTTTGGTTTCCCTGTGCAATGATATAGAAATTGACTCCAAGTTTAAGTCATTTTGTTTTCTCAGGGATCACAGTCTTGAGCTACCTCTTCCTCCGTACTGAAAACTGTTTTTGTTTGATACATTTTGCCTACTTTTCTAGTTGTTTATGGTAGGTTGGTAAGTCCAGATTCTATTAATATGTCGTGTCCAGAAGAGAAAGTATATATTTGATTTTGGTTTTTATTTATATTCACATTATTTATTCTGAATATGTAATATATTTTTATTATATTCATAAGCATAGAAAATTATAGGTAAGAAAATAGCAAATAATATGAACTAATATTTATTTACAGAGGTAGAAACCCCACAACCAAATGAACACAAAATCATTAATAATTAGAGACAGTCACATTAAAACAGTATTGATATGTCATCTTCCATCTGTAGTTTCTCAAGAATTTTAAAGTTGGAAAATGGCAAGTATAGTTTGGGATATAGGGTTATTTTATACTTGGTGCACTTTTCATTAGAATGAACACTAGCAGAGCCGACCTCAACAGGAGTCTAGTGCTACTTAGTCATGTTAATTATACCTGTATCCAGTGATTTAATAATTCACTTCTGAGTGCATATTCCAAGAAATTCTCACATAGATCCATAAAATACATGAGGATGTTCACTGAAGCATTATTTTTGATGGCAGTGAATGTTAACATGGATGTTCATCATTAAGAGAGTGGATTGGTAAAATGTATAGGAGGTAGATTGTTCTATAACAATCAGTGCATGGAGTAATAGGAATAGATGTAAAATATATAGGAAGAAAGCAATGATAAGTATAAGCGCATAAAAAACTTTTTTTTTTTTTTTTTTCTTTTAAAGACAGGGTCTCGCTCTCATCCAGGCTGGAGCACAATGGCATGATCATAGCTCACTGCATTCTCAGCTTCCTGGGCTCAAGAGATCCTGCCACCTCAGCCTCCCAAGTAGCTGGGACCACAGACATGCGCCACCATGCCAGGCTACTTTTTGCATTTCTTTTAGAGACTGGGTTTCGCCATGTTGTCCAAGCTGGTGTCAAACTCCTGAGCTCAAGCAGTCATCCCGAAGTGCTAGGATTACAGGCGTGAGCCACCACACTCAGCCCCAAAAATCATTTTTGAAGGAATAATCTACATATAAAAGATTAAACATGTTAATATAGTTGCCTATGGGGAGGGGGAGGAGAATGAGAATATGTTTAGATGATAAAGGGAAAAAACAATGAACTATTTATAAAATGAGAGCAAGGCCTTGCTCAGATATTCATTACATTTATTTAGTTATTTAATATTAGGCATATTATTTCTATCTTTTGCTGTTACAGCAGTGCAGTGAAAAAAATCCCTATTATCTAAATCTCTGTCTGCCCTTGTGATGATTACTTTAGCATAGATTTTTACATATGGAAATATTGCATTGGTGGACATGAACGTCTTTACAGACTCTGGAAATATGACTACTACATCTTTTTCTTTTCCTTTTTCTTTTCCTCTTTCTTTTTCTTTTTCAGACAGAGTCTTGCTCTGTTACCCAGGTTTGAGTGCAGTGGTGCTATCTCGGCTCCCTGCAACCTCTGCCTCCTGGGTCAAGCAATCCTCCCACCTCAGCCTTCCAAGCAGCTGGGACCACAGGCACTTGCCACCATTCTTGGTTAATTTTTGTATTGTTTTCTAGAGCTGGAGTTTCGCCACGTTGCCCAGGCTGGTCTCAAACCCCTAGGCTCAAGCGATCCCTCCACCTTGGCCTCCTAAAGTGTTGAGATTACAGATATGAGCCACTGTGCCTGGCCTACTAAATTTTTTTCTGAAAGGCTTTCCCAGTACAGTATACACTCCCCCAGCAATGTTTGTCAAGTGCTTATCTTAATGTATTCTTTTGTTGACTGATTTATAGGAAAGGAAATTTGGAGGAATGATGTTTCTAGATGGACATGCTATAATACTGTATTTTTATTTTTAACTGCAAAGTTATTTTTGGTTACTTTATTTTACTTTGGAATTTATTTTAAAAAATCACTGTGATTGTAGTTACTTGTTATTATGCTTTTACAATTGAGCAGTATGGTTAATTTAAAATTTCTTGTTCACTTAAGAATGAAGCTTTCCACTTAATATTTAGGTGAAAGGTTGCCAAACTCTTTTACACAGATAGTAATTATAATTTATATCATCTATAAAAATAAGATGAAGGCAAACCAATGATTTCATTTGTAGTTTGACCCTGTTTTGAACTTTTAAATTTTTAACAAGGAGGAATGCCCCACACTTTTCTTATTTGCTTATAAACTGATTAAAATGAGATGGTATGTCTGATTATCTTTTGTTTTTCCTTGTAACTGCAAATGAGATTTTTCATTTTTATTGTTGGTTGTTTCATGTATTAGAGACTTGTGGACCAAGGAAACATTAATCAAATAAACTCAGTGTTGCAGCTTTTGTATGTATATGCTATGCGTATACATATATTTATATGCTATGCAGTAAAGGTATATTGTAGAATGAAATATGATAGGGAAGTTTAATCCACTCTCAGTTTCAAGGAAGGCTACGCTGAAGAAATGACTGTTAAGATGAGCTCTAAAGGCTGGATAAGATTGACTTGGATAAGAGGGGAGTACAGGAGCCCTTTTGAGAACATTTTAAGCATAAGGAATAAATAGCTTTTGCTGAGGCCCTGTTGTGGGAAGAAGACTGAGAAAAGGATGGAGTGCAGGGAGAGGGGGAGAGTAAGAAGCAAAATGAGGCTAAAGAAGTAGATAAAGTATCTTACAGTCCATATTAAATGTTTTGGTCCCTATTTTAATGGTGAAAGTATAGATTTTTTTTTTTTTGACTTTACGATGGTGTGAAAGTGATATGCATTCAGTATACTCCTTCACTTAGGATGGGGCTACCTCCGGCTAAACTCATCTTAAGTTGACAATATTTTGGATTGAAAACATACTTTCGATTTACATTATTTTCAACTTACTATGGGTTTATCAGGATGTAACCCTATCATAAGTTGAGGAGCATCTGTATAGTTGTTTAAAAGCGTGGACTCTGGAGTCAGATTGAGTTCTGATCCTGACTTTGACAGTTATTACCCCCTGTGACTTTGGAAATGTTCCCCTGCCTCAGATTCTTCTTCTGTAAACTGGGGATAATAATAATAATTCCATCCCAGAGGGTGGTTATGAGGTTAAAATATTGTAGTGTTTTGGAAGTACCATTTTTTTGAAATGTTTGTTTTTATTTTTTAATTTTATTTTTCCATAAGGTATTGGGGTACAGGTAGTATTTGGTTACATGAGTAAGTTCTTTAGTGGTGATTTGTGAGATTTTGGTGCACCCGTCACCTGAGCAGTATACACTGCACCATATTTGTAGACTTATCTCTCGCCCCCCTCCCACTCTTACCCCAAGTCCCCAAAGTCCATTGTATCTTTCTTTTTCCTTTGCGTCCTCATAGCTTAGCTCCCACATATCAGTGAGAACATACAGTGTTTGGTTTTCCATTCCTGAGTTACTTCACTTAGAATAATAGTTTCCAGTCTTATCCAGGTCACTGCAAATGCTGATAATTCATTTCTTTTAATGACTGAGTAGTATTCCATCATGTATATATACCACAGTTTCTTTATCCACTCGTTGATTGATGGGCATTTGGGTTGGTTCTACGATTTTGCAATTGTGAATTGTGCTGCTATAAACATGCATGTGCAAGTATCTTTTTGAAGTACCTTTAACCGTGGAATATAGTAAGCATTATGTAAGTATTTGTTAAATTATTAAGTATTTTAATTTTAAAGAAGGGTAGGTGGGGGATTGATGTAGTTTGTATTTTTAAAAGATCATTTTTGGCCGGGTGTGGTGGCTCATGCCTGTAATCCCAGCACTTTGGGAGGCTAAGGCAGGCGGATCACTTGAAGTCAGGAGTTTGAGACCAGTCTGGCCAATGTGGTGAAACCCTGTCTCTACTAAAAATACAAAAAATATAGGCCGGGCACAGTGGCTCACGCCTGTAATCCCAGCACTTTGGGAGGCCCAGGCAGGTGGATCACCTGAGGTTGGTTCGAGACCAGCCTGACCAACATGGAGAAACCCCGTCTCTACTAAAAATACAAAAGTTAGCCGGATGTGGTGGCATGCACCTGTAATCCCAGCTACTTGGGAGGGTGAGGCAGGAGAATCACTTGAACCTGGGAGGTGGAGGTTGTGGTGAGCCGAGATCATGCCATTGCACTCTAGCCTGAGTGACAGAGCAAGACTCCCTCTCAAAAGAAAAAAAAAAATCAGCTGGGTGTGGTGGCACACACCTGTAATCCCAGCTACTTGGCAGGTGAATCACTTGAATCTGGGAGGCAGAGTTTACGGTGAGCCAAGATTGCGCCACTGCACATGGACTGCAGCCTGGGTGGCAGAGTGAGACTCCATCTCAAAAAAGAAAAAAAAAAGATCATTTTTGCTGCAGCTTGGAGAAGAGTTTCAGGTGTCTAATGATACTGGCTCATATTTATTGAATACCTAATAGGCCCTACAGCTTTACAAAAACTGGTGTAGAGTACATTATTTCTTTAAGATATTTGAAAATAACTTAGAAATTATTTTCTGTGCTTTTAAGCTTATAGCACTATTCCTGTATATATTAAAGCAAGACTATATTAAAAATGTGTTTTTTTCATCTTATGGTGAATAATGTGGTTAATGAATTGTTAATTATCTTCATAGCCTCCACATGCTGGGAAGTTGCTGTCTGTGTTAAAGCATATGCCTCAGAAGTATGGTCCTGATGCCTTTTTTAACTTTCCAGGAAAGAGTGCTGCAGTAAGTAAATATTAATGAGGAAATCACTCCCAGTTCTTCTTTCCTTTGCTCCCTGAAAGTACAGCCCTGTGAACACCCTGACAGGTTCTGTGCTAGGTAGAAACTTCTGCTCAACATACTTTAATCCTTATGACAGTCGTGCATCCTACTTTTTTGTAATTGCTTTAGAGGTGAAGAAATAGAGGCTTAAATTAGTTGAGAAAATGCCCAGTCACAGCTTGGGTCAGCAATGGAATAAGAACCTCATTCTTTTAAACATAGCCGTGTTGTCTTAAGTAGCTATTTGTGTGTAACACCTTCATGTCTATCTTTGTGAACATCTTTCTCTTGCCTTTCATTACTCTACCTGTGTTTTTTTTTGTACCTGGTGTATAGAATGATAGTGAAGAAACAGAGGCTCTGGAACTTACTATGCAAGTTTTCCTTGACTTGTGAGTTTCCAAATTATGTTGGTCTCAGTGTTCCTGTAAGCTGTTAATCAGTTTATACATAAGACAATTATGTATAATAGTGATATCTGTAATATTTCATAATGTTATAGAAGCACATTCCATAATGTATATATGTTATTTATGGAAGTTTCTAAAATCTCCTCATTATTACATTGGTCAGTCTGTTACAAGCAAAACAAACTTTTTTTTTATTTTGAGACGGAGTTTTGCTCTTGTTGCCCAGGCTGGAGTGCAGTGGCGTGATCTTCGCTCACTGCAACCTCTGCCTCCCGGTTTCAAGCAATTCTTCTGCCTCAGCCTCCTGAGTAGCTGGGATTACAAGTGCCCACTACCATGCCTGACTAATTTTTGTATTTTTAGTAGAGACGGGGTTTTGCCATGTTGGTCAGGCTTGTCTCGAATTCCTGATCTCAGGTGATCCACCCCCCTCAGCCTCCCAAAGTGCTGGGATTACAGGCGTGAGTCAGCACGCCCAGCCCAAGACAAACTTTTAAAAAAGATATTTCAGTCTATTCTTTTCCTGAGCTTATCTTTCATTCATTTTTTTATGTTAGTTGTCATAAAATCTTATATTAGGCCCTGTGTAGCCTGGCAGTATCTGCAGAAAGATAAGAATATGTTTTAATATGACATTTGTGGTATTTAAATGTTATATACACAATATACAACTTTCTTTGAAAAGTTTTGTTGCCCAGTTTTTTCCTTTACAGTTTTTCCTTACAGGCCATTTTAGATTTGTAGCTTTTCAGAATAATTTTACTTTCTTAACATAGCCTATCATTGCCTCTAATATTAAAAAAAGTGTTCTTAAGAGATTAACCTTTTTCATGCCTCATGTTATAATTTTATTATTTACAGTTCTGAGATTGCAGTGCATGCATTTATCTTGAAAGTAGGGCGGGTGAGCTGAACAGCTTTTGAAACTTGAAGAGAATAGATGTTTTAAATATGTTCAGTGACTTCCTTTCCTTAAACATAGCTTTTACTGGGAATTTAAAGTAGTCATGAATAAAGTATTTTTGCAAAGCTTTTACATCTTTGCTATCATTTTTGGTGAGAGAGAACATGTGTACACACTGAATATATGTTTTTCTCCTAAAATTTTTTTTTGTCAGTCTGTGAGTTGTAATTATTCTTTTCCTTTTTTCTTAATGCAACGTTCGTTTTGAATCAGCCTCTTGAAGTCTCAATAGTGTTATTACTGAAGTTTGGCTCTATGATGTCTTTCATGTTTTATGTCATATCTAATACATATAAAAGAATATATGTATATATTATATGTATACATAAATGCATATGTAAGTTACAATAAAACAGAGCTTGTATAGTTTGAATTTTTTGCAAAACAGCTTTATTGAGATATAATCCACATACTACACAATTAACTCATTTAAAGTGTATAGTATAGTAGATAAATGTGTTCACATAGTTGTCAGCCATCACCACAGTCAATTCTGGGACATTCTCATCACACCCAAAAGGAACCCCATGCTGATTAGGAGCCACTCCCCATATTCCCCAGCCTTATTCTGGACCATTCATATTAGTGGAATCATACAACATGTGGTCTTTTGTGACTGGCTTTTTTCACTTATCATAATGTTTTCAAGGTCCATCCATGATACAGCATGTATCAGTACTTCATTCCTTTTTATGGCTTGTATTATGTTGTATGGATATACCATACTTTATTTAATCATTTGTCAAACTAGTGAATATTTGGGATTTTCACTTTTTGGGCTATTATGAATAATGCTGCTATGGACATTAGTGTACAATTTTATGTGTGGACATATGTTTTAATTTGTCCCAGTCTCTAGATTAGGTCATATAGTCTTTGTTTAACATTTTGATGAACTTCTAGACTGTTTTCCAAAGTAGCTGTAACATTTTACGATCCCACAACAATGTATAAGGGTCAAATTTCTCTACATCCTTGCTAAGATGATTAATGTCTATTTTTGTTTGTTTGTTTTTGAGATGAAGTCTTGCTCTGTCACCCAGGCTGGAATGCAGTGGTGTGATCTTGGCTCCCTGCAACCTCTGCCTCCCGGTTCAAGCGATTCTTGTGTCTCAGCTTCCTGAGTAGCTGGGATTACAGATACGTACCACCAAGCCCAGCTAATTTTTGTATATTTTAGTAGAGACAGGGTTTCACCATGTTGGCCGGGCTGGTCTTGAACTCCTGACCTGAAGTGATCCACCTGCCTCAGCCTCCCGAAGTGCTGGGATTATAGGTGTAAGCCACTGCGCCCGGCCAGTATCTGTCTTTGTGATTGTATTAGTAGCTATCCTAGTTGGTATGAAGTGGAATCTCATTGTAGTTTTGATTTGCATTTCCTTTATGACTAATGATATTGAGCATCTTTTTATATTTTTATTGGCTATTTGTGTATCTTCTTTGGAGATATGTATATTTAGATCTTTTGCCCATTTTAAAATTTTACTTGTCCTTTTATTATAAGAGTACGTTATATATTTTGGTTACAAGTCCTTTATCAGGTATTCAGTTTACGAATGTTTACTTCCATTCTTGTGGCTTGTCTTTTCACTTTTTTGATGGTGTTCCTTGAAGCACAGGTTTTAATTTTAATAAAGTCCCATGTATATATTTTTTCTTTTGTCACTTGTCCTTTTGGTGACATAATAAGGATTTGCCTAACCAAAGGACACTAGGGCCTTATGCTAATACCACAGTCTTCATCACTGTTGCTTTATATTAATGGTAGGTTTTGAAATTGGTAGTATGAGTCCTCTAACTTTGTTCTTCTGCATTTTTTTTTTTTTGAGATGGAGTTTTGTTCTTGTCGCCCTGGCTGGAGTGCAATGGCGCGATCTCGGCTCACTGCAACCTCTGCCTCCTGGGTTCAAGCAATTCTCCTGCCTCAGCCTCCTGAGTAGCTGGGATTACAGGCACCCACCACCACGCCTGGCTAATTTTTGTATTTTTTTAGTAGAGGCAGGGTTTCACCATGTCGGCCAGGCTGATCTCGAACTCCTGACCTCAGGTGATCTGCCCGCCTTGGCCTCCCAAAGTGCTGGGATTACAGGTGTGAGCCACCGTATCTGGCCTGTTCTGTTTAAAAGATTGTTTTCGCTATACAAGATCCTTTTATTATGTAGTATGATCTTTTAAATAAAAATCTAAACCAAGTGGTAAAGCCATTTGTATATTGACTTCTAAATATAGTTTAAAAATATTATGAACTAATCCTCTTCAGTTTTATATTTGTAGTTTTATAAAAGCAGCATATACCCAGTTTTTCTCTTTTCTCTTTCCATTCCTGTGCATCTTTCTCTATTCTAATACCTTAAAATTTCATCAAATTTCCAATTTGTTATCACTTTCTATCTCTTTTAATTAGAATCTCTGTGGATACGTTCATTTTAAGAAATGAAGAATACAAGATTCATGTGTCCAGGTTACACTGAATTTTTTTTCATTTAACTAACATTACTATGTATTAGGGAAAATTAAAAAGTTACCAAAAGTCTTCTTCCGGATAAAGAGTCTTCTTCCAGATAAAGAGTCTTCTTTCAGAATTTTTTTTTTTTTTGAGACGGAGTCTCGCTCTTTCACCCAGGCCGGAGTGCAGTGGTGCGGTCTCGGCTCACTGCAAGCTCTGCCTCCTGGGTTCACGCCATTCTCCTGCCTCAGCCTCCCAAGTAGCTGGGACTACAGGCACCCGCCACCACGCCTGGCTAATTTTTTGTATTTTTAGTAGAGACGGGGTTTCACCATGTTAGCCAGGATGATGTCAATCTCCTGACCTCGTGATCAGGAGGTCACGCCCGCCTCGGCCTCCCAAAGTGCTGGGATTACAGGCGTGAGCCGCTGCGCCCGGCCTCAGATATTTTAATTGTGACATAAAGTAATGTGATGTAGTACAAATATATGTAGCATTGCAAAGTCTTATTTTCATGATTTTAATAAGACAGGTTTTCACGTGAGTTAATAACTCAAAGTTTCTTTCCTTTAGGCTATTGCATTACCTCCTATAGCCAAATGGCCATACCAGAATGGTTTTACATTTCATACATGGCTTAGAATGGATCCTGTAAATAACATCAATGTAGATAAGGATAAACCATATTTGTATTGGTATGTATTTCTGTAACTGATTAGTGTTAAAATCTTACTTTGAAACTGAGAAGAATATTTAGAGGTAAAATGAAAACTATTCTTTATAGTTTCAGAACCAGCAAAGGTCTTGGCTATTCTGCTCATTTTGTTGGAGGCTGTTTGATTATAACATCAATAAAGTCAAAAGGAAAAGGCTTTCAACATTGTGTGAAATTTGATTTCAAGCCCCAAAAGGTACATGATCTTCTTGAGTCATAGTTATGTTAACAAGCTGTGCCAGTCATCAAAATGCTTTGTTTTAATGTTATTCATATAATAACATGCTAAAGCACAACTTCGTTTTTACTGTTTAAAAAGATGAAGTGTAAATCACTGGATAATTGACCTCTCTGATTTGGATATGAAAAAGATTGCAAGTTTAGTTATTTATGGAGATTAAGGGAGATACAAGTAGGAAATATCTATGGCATTTATTTTAGTATTACAAATTTAATATGTGTTTGCTTTTGTACCTTAAAATTTAGAGGTTAATAAATGGTTCATCAACAAAATGTATAGGTAGATAGGTAGTCAGATAGATTAAGCAAATATGGCAAAAAATTGACCATTATGGAATCTAGTTGGTGGGAAAAGGGGGTGTTTGTACTTGATTTTCAGATTTTTGGGGTATGTTTGAAAATTTCCATAATAAAAAGCTGGAAAAATAATCTAATGATTAAGTTCTTATCAGTTGAAAGGCCCATGAATAGATATTGTTCCAGAAGGTAAATATTGAATTTAACAAAGGTAGTCTTGTTTTATTTTTAGGTTGAATTACAACTTATCAGTTAACTTTTACTCATCAATATGGTTGCGTTATTGGGATAATTGTTATCTTTGTATTTTTAACTGTTTTTTCTTCTGCAGTGGTATATGGTTACCATAGTACACATCTATAACCGATGGAAGAATAGTGAACTTCGATGTTATGTGAATGGTGAGCTGGCTTCCTATGGAGAGATAACGTGGTTTGTCAACACTAGCGATGTAAGTAGTTTCAAAATGTTGCAATGAAAAAAGTGATTTTAAAAGCATGAGCTTTTTAAACAAGAAAAAGTTTTACAACTTGAATATAAAATTCAAAGTATTACAATGGTAGATTTTTATAAACATAATTTGGCTAGCATGTTAATAGAACTTACTATGTCACTGAAATATTAGTCCTTGTTATAAAATCATTCCATATAGGTGGAAATAAGGATTTATAGCTAACAGTGGCTATATCTGGGGAGTGGGTCATTGGTTCATTTATCAAAATGAACGAGAGCTCTACTATAGGGTTCTGATCATTTTTCTGAATGAGTTAAATGATGCATGCTTATAAATCTTGTATATAATTCTAACTGCTATAGTTAACTAGTATGTTGTAACATTTACAGGTTTCAAAAATAAATCTATAGGTTAGAATGAAATTTAAAATGTTTTTCCTGTAATTATGTTCTTTTTATAAAAACTTGAAAAATACAGACCAGGAAAATGAACATAAAGTATACTACCCATACACCATTAACTCCTCGTTTCATATCCTTTGCTACACATATATACATATTTTGTAATGCTAACCTTAAGAGATCAGGGTCTTGAATCAAACAGACTTAGGTTTGAATCTCAGCTCTGTCGTTTATTGACTGTATGACCTTACCTAATCTGTTAGGCCTTAGCATTTTTCCTCCTGAAAATGAACATAAAATAATCCATACCTCAGAAAGTTGTCATCTGATTAAATGAGATAATATCCATAAATCTATTAGCAGAGCGCCTTATACAGAATGAGCGCGCAATAAATGTTAGCTCTTTTTTAGTACAAAAAAGGGCTCATATGTAAGTATTGTTTTGTAACCTGTTTTTTCTTACATTAACTTTTACTGAGTGCTTTTTGTATTCCAGGCATTGTAATAAATAGCTTTATTTTCAAAAAGCTCCAGCAACCTTGCAAGATAAACAATATTATAATCTTCATTTTACAGATAGGTGAAGTACAAAGAGGTTAAGTAACTTGCCATACTCAGTGGCATAGGATGCAGGGATTTGATCTAGGTGGTTTGGCTTGAGAACACATGTGTTTCAAACTTTTCTATATCCCCTAATGTCATCACATACACATTTTTCAATATTCTTTCTAATGCGTTTATGGTATAAATTATGTTAGTCTATTTAGATACAGTTTAGAATGGACAAAGCATTTATGATAATATAGGTTTTTATTATTTCTGGAGTTTTTTTTTGTTTTTTCCTAATTCCTTTTTTTTTTTTCTTTTACAGACCTTTGACAAATGTTTCCTGGGCTCATCAGAAACAGCAGATGCTAATAGAGTATTCTGTGGTCAGATGACTGCAGTTTACCTTTTCAGTGAAGCTCTTAATGCAGCTCAGATATTTGCTATTTATCAGTTGGGCCTGGGATACAAGGTAGTTTGCTTACTGTTTTGTGCTTAACCAATGTTAGTTCAGCTTGATTTGAAGGTGGGTTATACATGGAGAGTTTGGTTAATGGATACAAAAAAAAAAAAAAAAAAAAAAAGAGACCTACTATTTGATACCACAGCAGGGTGACTATAGTCAATAATAACTGTACATTTTGAAATAGCGTAATTGGATGGTTTTCAACTAAATTGGTAAATGCTTGAAGGTATGGATATCTCTTCTCCATGATGTGCTTATTTCACGTTGCATGACTGTATTAAAACGTCTTATGGGCGCCATAAATATATACACCTAAAATGTACCCACAAATAAAGAGATGTGTGCAAATGGTAAACAGAAAAGAGTAGGAGTAGCTTACTTAAATTAGACAAAATAGACTTTAAGTCAAAAACTGTCAAAAGAGACAAAGAAGGACATTTTATGATGATAGGGTCAGTTCACCAGAAAGATAGAACAAATATAAATATATGTACTTAACATCAGAGCTCTCAAATATATGAAGCACAACTTTGATAGAATTAAAAGAAGTAGATAGCAACACCGTTATAGTAGGACACTTCAGTATTCAACTTTCAACAATGAATAGAACAACCAGACAGAAGATCAATAAGTAAACAGAAGACTTGCACAGCAATGCAGCCCAATGTATTTAGCAGTAGTATACATAACACTCGATGAAACAACAGTAGAATGTGCATTGTTCTTCTTCTTCTTTTTTTTTTTTTGAGATGGAGTTTTGCTCTTGTTGCCCAGGCTGGAGTGCAATGGCACGATCTCGGCTCATTGCAACCTCCACCTCCCGGGTTCAAGCAATTCTCCTGCCTCAGCCTCCCAAGTACCTGGGATTACAGGCATGTGGCACCGCACCCAGCTAATTTTGTAATTTTAATAGAGATGGGGTTTTGCCATTTTGGTTAGGCTGGTCTCAAACTCCTGACCTCAGGTGATCCGCCCGCCTCGGCTTCCCAAAGTGCTGGGATTACAGGCGTGAGCCACTGCACCTGGCCTGCATTCTTCTTAAGCACACACAGAACATTATCCAGGATAGACATGTATTATGCCACAAAACAAGTGTCAACAAAGTTAAGATTGAAATTATACCAAGTATCTGTTTTGACCACAATAAAATGAAAGTAGAAACCAGTTGCCAAAGAAAAACTGGAAAGTCCACCAATTTTTTAATTTAGAAAATGTTTAATGTAGAAATTAAACAACACACTTAAAACAGCCTTTGGGTCAAAGATAAATCAAAAGGAAAATTAGAAAATATCTTGAGAGAAATCAAAATGTGAGCACAACCTACCAAAACTTACGGGATTCAGTGACCTCAGTCTAAGAGAGAAGATTATGGTGATAATGACTGATCATTATCACCAAAAGAAAGATCTCAGATCAGCAACCTAATTTATACAGCATGGAACTGGAAAAAGAACAACAAATAAAGTTAATGTTAGCAGATAGAAGGAAATGATAAAAATCTGAGCAGAAATAAATGAAATAGAGCAGCAGTCCCCAACCTTTTTGGTCCCAGGGACCAGTTTCATGGAAGACAGTTTTTCCATGGACCGTGGGTGGTGGGGGCGCAGCAGGGATGGTTTCGGGATGATTCAAGTGCATTACATTTATTGTGCACTTTATTTCTGTTATTATTACATTGTAATATATAATGAAATAATTATACGACTCACCATAATGTAGAATCAGTGGGAAACAAAGCAGAGCTTGTTTTCTGCAACTAGATGGTTCCATCTGGGAGTGATGGGAGACAGTGACAGATTATCAGGTATTAAATTCTCATAAGGAGCACGCAATCGAGATCCCTTGCATGTGCAGTTTACAGTAGGGTTCACCCTTCTATAAAAATCTGATCTGACAGGAGGTGGAGCTCAGGCAGTAATGTGAGTGATATGGAGTGGCTGTAAATACAGATGAAGCTTTGCTTGCTTGCCCACCGCTCACTCCTTGCTGTTGTTCCTAACAGGTCATATACCTGGTTAGGGACCCCTGGAATAGAAAATAGAAAAGCAGTGAGAAAAAAATCAGTGTAATTAACAGTTTTTTTTTTTTAAATTAAACATCAACAAAATTGACAAATTCTTACATAGGCTAAGGAAAAAAGAAGAGCACATAAATAAGTAAAATCAGAAATTGAGGAGGCATCACAGAAATAGAAAGAATTAGAATGCTATGAAAAGTATATGCCAACAAATTGGATAATTTAGAAGAAATGGACAATTTTCTAGAAATATACATCCTGAATATTTCTAGATTCTTGACTGAATCAAGAATAAATTTTAAAAATCTGAAAAGACCTATAGCTAGTAAGGAGATTGAATCAATAATAAAAAACTTTTCAACAAAGAAAGCCAGGGACTAGATGGCTTCACTGGAGAATGCTCTCAGTCATCTAAAGAAGAATTAACACCAGTTCTCCTCAAATTTACAAAAATTTTAAGAGTAGGGAACATTTTCAAACTGATTTTATGAGGCCAGTGTTACCCTGATACCAAAGCCAGATCAAGATAGTACAAGCAAGAAAACTATAGACTAATATCCCTGATGAATATTGATGGAAAAATCTTCAATAAAATACTAAGAAATTGAACTTAACAGCACATTAAAAGAATTATACACAATATCAAATTAAGATTTATTTCTGGAATGCAAAGATGGTTCAACATGAAAATCAGTCAATGCAATATACCACATTAACAGTGAATTACAAAATCCATATGATCATATATCAACTGATACAGAAATCATTTGACAAAATTCAACACTCTTTCTCGATGTAAAAAAAACCTAAAACACTCAACAATCTATGAATAGAAGGAAACTATCTCAACATAATAAAATATTATATATGAAAAGCCCATGACTGACACCATACTGAACAGTGAAAAACTGACAGTTTTTCCTCTAAAATCAGGAACAAAGCAAGGATGCTTATTCTTTCCATTTCTATTCAACATAGTATTTGGAAATCCAGTTAGAGCAATTAGGCAAGAAAAAGAAATAAAAGGCATCTAAATTGGAAGGGAAGAGGTAAAATGATCTGTATGCATATAGCATGACCTTATATCTAAAAATCTCTAAAGATTTCACCGAAAACTGTTAGGACTAGTAAACGAATTCTGCAGAGTTCCAAGGCACAAAATCAATACACACAAATCAATTGTGTTTCTATTAGTAATAATGAAGTAATAATGAACAGTTTGAAATTTACACAAACAATTTCTTTTACAATAGCATCAAAAAGGATAAAATACTTAGAAATAAACTCAACCAAGGTGGCAAAAGAGCTGTACACTGACTCCACCAAGGAGGCAAAAGAGTTGTACATTGAAAAGTACAAAATGTTGCTGACAAAATTTAAGAGACTGAAATAAATGTAAAGACATCCCTTGGAAGATTTAATATGCTAAAAATCCATACTACCTAAAGCAATCTACAGATATAGTACAGTTCTTATCAAAATCCCAATGGCATTTTTTGCATAAGTAGAAGCACAATTCTAAAATTAATATGGAATCTCAAGGGATTCTCAGTAGCCAAAACAGTATTTAAAAAGGGGAACAAAGTTGCAAGCTTTACACTTCTGGGTTTCAAAATTTATTACAAGGCTATAATACATAATGAAAATAACGTTAGACTTGCTTAGACACATAGGCCAAGGGAACACAATAGAGTATCCAGAAATAAACTTTTGCATATACCGTCAAATGATCTTTGACAAGTGAGGCAAGGCCATATACTGGGGAAAGGACAATGTGTTCAACACATGATGTTGGGAAAACTGGATATCCAGATGCAAAAAATAAGAAAGAAAAGTTTTATACATAATTCATATTATATATTGTTTATAAAAATGAGCTGAAAATGGATTAAAGACCTAAAAGTACGATGTAAAACTATAAAACTCCTAAAAGAATACATAAGGGAAAAGCTTTACGACATTGAATTTGGCAGTGATTTCTTGATTGTGATACCAAAAGTACAGGCAACCAAAGCAAAAACAGACAAATAAGATGATGTCAAAGTTATAAAGTTCTGCGCATCAGAGGAAATATCCAGCAGAGTGGAAAGGTAACCTACAGAGTGAGAGAAAATATTTAGCAATCATATATCTGATAAGGGGTTAATATCCAGAATATATGAATCCTGTAACTCAACAACAACAACAATAACAAAACAATTAAAAATGCATAAAAGAGTTGAGTAGACATTTCTTTAAAGAAGATATAAAAATAGCCAATGAACATATGAAAAGATGCTCAATATCACTAGACATTAGAAAAATGCTAATTTAAACTACAGCGAACTATCGCCTCATCATTTATGATGACTACTTAAAAAAGAAAACAAAATAACAAGTGTTGGTGAGAATGTGGAGAAATTGGTACCTTTTTACACTTTTAAGGGGAATGAAAAATGGTGCAGCTGCTATGGACAACAATATGAGGTTCCTCAAAAAATTAAAAATAGAACCTCATGTGATCCAGTAATCTCACTTATGGGATATGTACAAAATAATTGAAAAGAGGATCACAGAGACGTATTTGCACACAAAAAATAGGGTCACAAGGAGATATTTGCCCATCCATGTTCATAGTAATATTCTCAATAACCCAGAGATAGAAGTAACCCAGATGTCCAGTAGCAGATGAATGGATAAAGAAAATGTGACAGACAACACACATAAACACACAGGACCATATTCAATCTTAAAAAACAAGGAAATCCTGTCATCAGCTAAAACATGGAGGAACTATGAAGACATTGTGCTAAATGAAATGCTTTGGTCACAAAAAGACAAATACTGTATGATTCCACTTATATGAGGTATCTAAGAGTCCAACTCGTAGAAACAGAAAGTAGAATTGTGATAGTCAGGCGCTGGTGGGGAGCAGGAAATGGGGAGTTGTTAAATGGCTACAGTTTCAATTTTGCAAAATATGAAAGTTCTAGAGATTTGCTGTTTAACAATATGAATTCAGTTAATGTTCCTCAATTATACACTTAAAAATACTTAAGATGGGAAGTTGTATATTATATGCTTTTGACCACAATTTGAAAAAAAGAATATAAGAAAAAAAGATAAAATGTGATCTATTGGTCACTTTTACATTTTTAAGGTAAGGTTTTAATGTCAGGTTGACTTGATTTCCATTATAGCTTTAAATTCAGCCAATTTTAGAAGTAAATGAGGGGTCCTCTTATATAATACTGTTAAAAGATTATCAATGGTCTGTCTCCTTAAAATTTTACACCTGTGTTGATTTGTACTTAGATTCTCTTTTTGTGGCATACTATTTAACTGTTTTTAATTAATTCTTAGGGTACATTTAAATTCAAAGCAGAAAGCGACCTTTTCCTTGCTGAGCATCACAAACTTTTATTGTACGATGGGAAACTCTCCAGTGCCATTGCATTCACGTACAATCCACGGGCTACAGATGCCCAGCTTTGTCTTGAATCATCTCCTAAGGACAACCCTTCAATTTTTGTTCATTCACCACATGCACTCATGCTTCAGGTACTAAATGTGCTCTTTTAAGAACATTTATAATGGTAATTTTTGATGTGTTATTGAGATGTATTTGGTAGCTTCTGTTAAACACATGGAATGTCACGTTCATAGTGTTTCTGCATTTATTGTTGTCCCTTATTTTTAATTGTTTTGGAAAAGAAATCATTGAACTCTTTACTGTGTTTTTGATCTTACAAGGATGTAAAGGCAGTTTTAACACATTCCATCCAAAGTGCAATGCATTCAATTGGAGGAGTACAAGTACTATTTCCACTTTTTGCACAGTTGGATTACAGGCAATATTTGTCTGATGAGGTTGATTTGACTATATGGTGAGTGCCTTTATTTGTTTCTTTAATTTGCTATGAGGGTTACTTTCGTCACTGTTGAGCTATGCAATATTTTGCCTTTCAGGTTTTGTTGTAGAGTCAAAATAATTTAAAGAAACTTGTGAACTATAAACTGTATTACAAGTCCATATTAATTATGTCAGTATTAACTTAAGTTCTTGTTTATCAATAGGAGATATGGAAGCTGTAAGAAACATGGTAAATTGGTTTTAGAATAATATTATAAATGGCAATAATGGGTTACTCAAAAATTAACATTTTTTGTCTAAATTAGAAAATTTTTTTTACTACCCATTACTCAGAATGCAATAAGAAATTTTTAATTTCTGAAATATTTTAAATTATTTGGTAATGATTTATTATGGAACTTAACTTTTCATATTTTAATTATTTATTACTGATTGCATTTATGTAATTGAAAGCCAAAATTTTAATAGTGTTATCGAAGTGAATTAGTCTTTTTTAAAAAAATTAGATTGTACATTTAGCACATTTTTGTCTCTTGTGTTGTAGTCCTGAGTCTAAAAAAGACCAAGGGATATAAATTCTAGGGTAAGTCATAAAATGTGGGAAAGGAGTCTAAATTTCTCATTGCTATATATTCTAGTGAAACTATTTATAGTGAAATTATTGTTTCATTTGTAGTGAAATTATTGTTTCATTTGTTACTTGAGAAATTTAAATACTTTCACATTCTCTCATTTTGAAATTCTCCCTTTGATTTTTGCTTTTAAACTTGATGTCTACCACCAATGTGTATAATAATGGTAATTGTCCTGATTATTTTCAGGCAACAATTTTTTTTAAAAGAAAAAGTTATCAAATCTAGTATTTGTCAACTTATATTTTAAAAAATGTAAAATTAAATTACCCTGACATATTAATACTTTATAGAATTGTTTTGTGCTGTGTTCTAACAGGGCTTACTTACAGTTTTCCTCCCTCCCTCCCTCCCTCCCTTCCCTCCCTCCCCCTTCCCACTTCCTCCCCTCTCTGCCCCCTCCCTCCCCTCCCCCTCCCTTCCTTCCCCCCTCCCCCACTTCTCTCCTCCCTCCCTCCCCTCTCCCCCCATTCTCTCCTCCCTCCCTCCCCTGTCCCTCTCCCTCCCCCCTCCCCCCTTTATTGAAATTGCTGGCAGTGAAAGCACTGATGTGGAGGAGGAGATTGGCTGCTGGTCATGCTTTCTCTCTCTCTCTTTTTTTTTTTTTTTTTTGTGGAACTTCTCTCTGAGAGGGCAGTAACAACTGATCTTATTCCTTTCCCTTCCGGGGATCTTTAAAAATTGTAGGTAGTAGAGCATGGCTGTAGCCCCTATTCAGCTTTAAAAGTGTTCGAGACTGACTGGAGAATTACAATTTTATTGTTGGGATAATGAACAAACTTCTTAAATTAGTGTTCAAGGAGCTCAAGTTTGCCTCCAAGTTAACTTTCTCATCTTTCTCTTCATGTGCCCTCTGCTCCATTCAGACTACGCAAGTCTGGAGCCCTAACACATTTTGAGGATTTACACCTTACTCTGTTTGCTCTACTGTCTTTTCTCACCTTTTGTCCCCTAACACTTCAAAGTTGAATATACTTGCTTATCTAAGTTATATCTATTCTTTAAGGCCTTAGTATATTTTTAATAAGTATTTGTTATTGGTTGTTTTTGGAAGTTGCTCATTTTTCTCTATATCATGCACATTTGTCATCGTTTCTAAGTAATTCACCTATCAATGTGTCTGAGATAAAGTATATGAAATAAATATTTGAGTAACTCCTAATCCTACATTAAAAATCTAGTTCTGATGTAATGTTGGAAGCAGTTTTAGTGGAGCTTCAATTTCTTTGAAATGGAGAACTTTTTATTAAGGTGAATGGAAAGGTTACATCTATCTAACGTAATTTAAAAAAAATAGAATTTTTTTTTAATCATTGCCTGTTTAAAAAATTCTAGTTCAACCTTGCTGGCCTTTATCATGGAATTGTTGAAGAACTCAATTGCTATGCAGGAACAGATGCTTGCCTGTAAGGGCTTCTTGGTAATAGGATATAGCCTTGAAAAGGTAAAGTATGAAATACTTTATGTTTTTGATTCTTAATTTATAGGCCATACATTTGTTCTGTAAGTGGCTAAGGAATTCTGTCTGCAAGAATGTCTCCTTGGTTACAGAAAATTACCTAAACTAAAATAACATTTTGTTATTTTACCTTGCGTCCATTCCTCTATCAAACAAATGTGATAGTGAGCTTCATGGCATCTTTAACTTTGAGCATAATTTGTGGGCCAATTTTTTTCCTGGTAGGGATAGCTTGTAATTCACTTACTTTGACTTGAATTTGTAGTAACATTTGAACTACTTTTTTTTGCAGTCTTCCAAATTTCATGTTAGCAGAGCAGTACTTGAACTTTGCCTTGCATTTTCAAAATATCTGAGTAATCTGCAGAATGGGATGCCCCTGCTCAAGCAATTGTGTGATCATGTTCTTCTTAATCCTGCCATATGGATTCATACCCCAGCCAAGGTAATATATATCTATATATTGATATTGTTTTACTATCTTTGCTGTTTTTGTGCGTGAGAAGAGTGATAATTAAGATGATTTTCTTTTTTTATGTACTATTATGTAAGACTTCAGTGGATTGCATTTTTTGACTAAGCATCCTTTTTTACTCTTCAGGAAAAATTGCAAATTGTGTGTGTGTGTGTGTGTGTGTGTGTGTGTGTATGAATATATACAAAGAATATATACATACATACAAAGAACATATTCTTTGTAAACAATATCATTATTTTAAAAGATACAGGTATAGTCTTTATTGTCTGAAATTAAATGAAATAAAGTTTTATTTGGGAGAGACTTCATTTACTAAATATAAATCAAAGTCAGACAGTTTTAATGTAATTATTAATGTTTCCTAGTAACTGTAGCTTTGTTCCATTGTAAATATCCATATATATTTTTTCTTTTTTTTCTATTTCTTAAGAGCTCACCCTGCTCCTGCTCTCTCTTTTTTACTTCACACTTTTGCCTTCCAACATGATGAACTACTGAGTTTCATTCTTACAGGTACCACTGAAATGTCACTTTTTCCTTGAAGGCATGATATACTAGTCTCATGTAATCATTTTAATTTCACATTAATTCAAATTATGAAAACATTTGTACAAACTTTTTTTTCAGTTTTGTAACAACAAACCAATTAGTTCTATGTGAATGTAAATGAATTTGTGATAAGGTGTATCAACAAAATCTTTAATAAATCCTAGTGTTGTAATAATACATTGTCCTAAAAATTCAGTAGTGGCAGTATTAAGCATAACTTGAAACAGATCATTTTATTAAATTGCATAATTGTATCCGTCTTATCTACAATTTTTGTTAGAAGTTGTGTTATTTCAAGCCCAGTTTTCCTCTCTCCCCTTCTGCCTTTTGGCCCACTTGCAGTGTGTATCATTGTTTAAGTTGGAATAGCACCTACTTATTCTAGTTGTCAGAAAAAAGTCTGCAGACTTTTTTTCTAGAGTCTTAATATCTTATTTTCAGCTGGTCTTTTCAAATGTTAAAGAGAAAAACAGCTGCTGACTCTGATTGCCATTTGGAAATAATCAAAAGAGGCAGTTGGAAGTTGTAGCTTTTTATCTCCAGGTCAAATTTGACCTCATTTTCTTCCATGACCCTCAGTCTTACTTCTTTTTGAGGACTGTTTCAAGTTACTTTTTAAATCTTTTACTAGACACTTTTTGGTCTTACTAATCAGCATATTTGTAAGGCTTTGTGTCTCTTTTGATGTGGTCAGAAAGCCTCTTATTAGATACTTAAGTTGGAGGGGAATTAAAAAAAATTCATCTTATGATTTTCTTAGTTTCCTAGTATTATTATACCCTATTTCTTATCTTCTACTTTTTAATAACTTTCCTCAATTTCCCTTTTTAGAATTTGCAATTGAGTTGATAATATTAGCATTTTCTCCTGCTTTAGCCATCTGCTTTATGTATCCACAAGGGGTTTTATCTGCTTTTATTTTATTGTAAAGACAGTCATAAAAAAGGGCAGATCCAAATTTTGTTTGACTTGAAGGTCAAATGTTTATCATGTGGGAAATTTTTTAAGAAGAAGAATACAATATAATGCATACAAAATTAGGTTTAGGGTCTTGGAAGAAACATTTATAGATCAGTGGTCATAAAGTTTAAGCTTTATCAGCTTCATGGTCAGTCCACCTCTGGTTAAAAGTTGAAGGTCTGGATGTGTGGGTGTGAAAAGCTTTGCTTTTGGAAAAGGGAGCTACCAGCGATTTATAATTTCCATTTATCTTAGATCTGCTCAGAGACCATCTTTTTAATGACCTAGCAGGAGAGATGAATTTTCTTGTCTACCATGGTCCTTCATTTACCCAACAAATATTTGTTGAGTGACTACTTTATGGTGGGCACTGTGGATATGGTGATGAACAAGATAGACTTGATACTTGCCCTCATAGAATTTAGATTTAGTGGGAAAGACAGATGTTAACACACAATTTGTGTGGCTATTGGAGTACATAATAAGTGAATGAGGGAAGGTTTATTCATAATTAGCATATGAGTAATCTTGAGGTCTTTCATTCATCTCTATACGTTGCTACTAAATTCTGTTTACTTATTTTTTTGACACAGGGTCTCACTGTGTCACCAAGGCGGGATCTCAGCTCACTGTAACTTCTGTCTCCCCAGCTCAGGTGATCTCCCATCTCAGCCTCCTGAGTAGTTGGGACTGTAGCTGTGTACCACCACACACAGCTAATTTTTGTATTTTTTTGTAGAGATGATATTTTGCCATGTTGCCCAGGCTGGTCTTGAACTCCTGGCCTCAAGTGGTCCACCTGCCTGAGCCCCCCAGATTCCTGGGATCACAGGTGTGAGCCATCAGGCCTAGCCTCTGTTCATTTTTCTTTTAACACAGTATCATTCTCCAGTTTTCTGACTTTCTCCAGTTTTCCATTTCTTTGTCTAACTTATCACTATTCTGCCAGAATTCCAACATGTTCTTTTCATGGCCATGGCTCAGTGCAACCTCGAACTCCTGGTCTCAATCAGTCCTCCTGCCTCAGCCTCCTGAGTAGCTGATACTGCAGGTGTGTGCCACCATTCCCAGCTAACTCTTTAAATTTTTTTGTAGAGACTAGGGTCTTGCTTTGTTGTTTAGGCTGGTCTCGAACTTCCGGCCTCAAGCAATCCTCCTCTCTCAGCCCCAGAAAGTGTTGGGATTACAGTCTTAAGCTACCATGCCCAACCCCAATATTTTCCTAACATGTGACTCTTATCATTTCTTAGCCCCAGAAGTTTTAATGGTTTCCCATTGTTCTCAGAACGAAGTAGTCCTTTATCTAAGGATTTCATGTCAATTCTTATTTCTAGATTTTCTAGCTTAAAAATGGAAATATCCTCAGTGGATAGGGAGGTACCAAAAGGTTTCCGTACAGTGGTGGTTCTCAGTCTTGACTGCTGATAGAATCAGTTGGGGTAGGTTTTTAAAAACAAACAAAAATAGAATCCCACCACTTCCACTGCAGATTCTGATTTCATCAATCTGGTGTTATCCGTGGAGGGTGTCCAGGTTCTTGGTGTCTTGAACAAAGAATTGGACAAAATGCACAAAGCAAGGGAAGAATGAAGGAACAAAAACAGAAATTTATTGAAAATGAAAGTACACTCCACAGTGTGGGAGCAGGCCTGAGCGTAGGGGCTCAAGACCCCCGTTACAGAATTTTCTGGGGTTTAAATAACCTCTAGAGGTTTCCATTGGTTGCTTGGTGTATGCCCTATGTAAATGAAGAGGATGCAGTAAAGTTACAAAGTCATTTACTCGGTGTATGCACTATGTAAATGGAGAGGATATTTCCTGTCATAGCTGTAGCGTTTCCATTTGATTTAGTTCTAGGAAGTCCTTAGGTTCGCTGCCTCCAGACCCTATTCTCCTGCCTCACTGGGATGGGACTCAGGCATGAGTATTAAAAAAAAAGAAAAGTTTTCCAGTTATTTTAATGTGCAGTCAAGATTGAGAACTGTTGTTCTAACTCTAGGGAAACCTTTATTTCAACCATCATTTTTCTTGCTTGAAATTTCCTCTTGTATTCTGTCTGTCTATTCTACTACTCATCTTCAAAGCCTATCTTAATGCCTACTTTATTAGTGAAGCTTTTCTTTACTATTTCAGTTTATCCTATAAAAATTTATCTGTCCTCTTAATTAATAATATTTCATAGCTCTATGTCACTCAATTACATATTGCTTCATGACTTTTTTCATGTTTTGGTAGGCATATTTATTATCTTTGATTTGTTTTGCTTAAATATAAGTGTATTTTTTATCTTTTTAGCTGTATTTCAGCTACTTAGGGACAGCATACGTGCCACTGTATTTCCATGATACAGTGTTATGCATATAGTTAGATGTAAATATTTGCTAAGGGACTGAAATAACATGATTAAGAATTTCAGCCATGTCATATTGTCTCCATGACAAGTGGATTGGGCCTATCAATTTGAACAGCAGTAGCTACATCAAAATAACATTTTGCGGCAAGTCAGTAGATCACAATGTATATGTATTTGTATAGATACATATATGGTTTTGTGAATTACAATGATCTTCCAAGCCCTGCTTTTAAGTGGTTCAGAACCTGCCACTTTTTACCATGTTAGACTTATTCATTGACACTCTAATTCATTTAGCCTTGATTGTTTATTTGTAGGGCACCTGGAAGATAGGTACCTACTTTTTGCTCTCTAAAGAAATCCCTAGGTGACACTGAGGTACCTTGCAGGTTTGAAAAGGAAAATGCCCTCATTGTCCAGGAAGGTAACATAAAGGTTCAGTTATAAATGATCAGTAGTTTGGTCTGTGGTCAAGGGAAGAATATATATCCTATACTTACAGTTGTTCAGCTTATGAAATATACCCTCTAGCAATAAAATGAATTGATTTCAGCATGAGAGTAGAGCAAAAGCAGTCATTATTTTTGCTGCTCTAAGTAATGGAGTATAGTTGATGAGTTTCAGATCCATAATTTCACTGAAAAAAATTTTTTTTTTTTTTGGGGCAAGGTCTCACTCTGTCGCCCAGGCTGGAGTGCAGTGGTGCCATCTTGGCTTACTGCAATCTCTACCTCCTGGGTTCAAGCGATTCTCTTGCCTCAGTCTCCTGAGTACCTGAGACTACAGGTGTGCACCACCACGCCCAGCTAATTTTTGTATTTTTTGGTAGAGACGAAGTTTCATGATGTTGGCCAGGCTGGTTTTAAACTCCTGACCTCAAGTGATCTGCCCGCCTCAGCCTCCTAACATGCTGAAATTACAGGTGTGAACCACCGGGGTGGGCCAATTTTTTGTTAAGATGAAATGTGCAGTGGTGGGGTAGCACTTGTATTATTTCTTTCTCTTACATATGAAGAGGAGATATTTTGAAGTTAATATAAACTTATATAACTTCTTATGTATTTTTTTAGACAATTTACTTATCATTGAGATTAGTAGAATCCTTTCCTAATTGGGGGACATGATATACATGTTGAGAGACTATAATGTTATGATTAAAATGCTAGATTGGAATGTTTCTTGTAATGAGCTACTGTAACAGAATTCTGTTTTTCTAATATTCTTCAAGGTAAGCTCTATATGTTTTTCTGTGGTTTTCTTTCTCTTGGTTTTGTTCTATTTATTTTTTCCTTTTGAGTTACTAGTACTTTTGAGTCATTTTAGCTCCTGATTTTCTGCAAATGTTGTATTTGAAAGAAATTCTAGCTTTTTGAAACAACTATGCATAGATAGCATAAGTAATAAGTCTATTATAAAGAAGTTACACATGCTTAGCAATAATTGCTGGTTACTAAATAGAAATCACAGAGTTATTTTCATGGAATAATGCAGCAAAAAGTTTCCATATTTGATAATGCTGCTATAAAAGAAGAAATTACCTGGTTTGGTTTTATAAGGAGTGTGTGTGCATGTGCTTGTGTGTCAATAAGTATGTGTTATCTAATATGGATATTATTATCAGGCTCAGCATCTTACTTTTTGGAAGAAGCATGGTGAAAATAAAACAGCCTGAAAGTGTTACTGGAAACAGATAAAATGCTGGTGGGGTTCTCTAAGTTCTTCATTTTTATTCTGTAGGTTCAACTGATGCTCTATACTTATCTGTCCACGGAATTCATTGGTACAGTCAACATATATAACACCATTCGGAGAGTTGGAACAGTGCTTCTCATCATGCACACGCTGAAGTACTACTACTGGGCAGTGAATCCTCAGGATCGAAGTGGTATCACCCCAAAAGGATTAGGTATATAATTTCCGTCTGTATATTACTTTACACAAATGCAAATCAGGATTTAATTTTTCTTTTTGTTTTAACCAGTACTATCATATATTTGGGCAGTTTTTCTATATTCCATTATGGCAAAATTTTATTTTAATCTCATTGATAATGTTAATAGTTTGTCCTAAATTGTGGTTTCTAGAGTTTAATAACTTGCTACTTGTGTGGAAGAATACTACTTGTGCTGGTGTGAGTTGTTTGGGGAGCTAATATGACTAGGATGGTTGTTGTAAGACACTGAAAATGCCAAGAAATTCTTTTTTTTTTTATTTTTTTTATTTCCATGTTTTTTTTTTTTTTTTTTTTAAATTTATGAAGTATTTATTGATCATTCTTGGGTGTTTCTCGGAGAGGGGGATATGGGAGGGTCATAGGATAATAGTGGAGAGAAGGTCAGGAGATAAACACATGAACAAAGGTCTCTGGTTTTCCTAGGCAGAGGTCCCTGCAGCCTTCTGCAGTGTTTGTGTCCCTGGGTACTTGAGATTAGGGAGTGGTGATGACTCTTAAAGAGTATGCTGCCTTCAAGCATCTGTTTAACAAAGCACATCTTGCACCGCCCTTAATCCATTCAACCCTGAGTTGACACAGCATATGTTTCAGAGAGCACGGGGCTGGGGGAAAGGCCATAGATCAACAGCATCCCAAGGCAGAAGAATTTCTCCTAGTCAGAACAAAATGGAGTCTCCTATGCCCACCTCTTTCTACACAGACACAGCAACAATCTGATCTCTCCTTCCTTTCCCCACACTTCCCCCACCTTCCTTTCAACAAAACCGCCATCGTCCTCATGGCCCGCTCCCGATGGTCGCTGTCTCTTCGGAGCTGTTGGGTACACCTCCCAGACAGGGCAGCCGGGCAGAGGCGCTCCTCACGTCCCAGACAGGGCGGCTGGGCAGAGACGCTCCTCACCTCCCAGACGGGGCGGCCGAGCAGAGGCGCTCCTCACATCCCAGACGGGGCGGCCGGGCAGAGGTCCTCCTCACTTCCCAGACGGGGCGGCCGGGCAGAGGTGCTCCTCACCTCCCAGACAGGGCGGCCGGGCAGAGGCGCTCCTCGCTTCCCAGACGGGGCCGCCCGGGCAGAGGCGCTCCTCACTTCCCAGACAGGGCGGCCGAGCAGAGGTGCTCCTCACTTCCCAGACTGGGCGGCCGGGCAGAGGCGCTCCTCACCTCCTAGACAGGGTGGCCAGGCAGAGGCGCTCCTCACTTCCCAGACGGTGTGGCGGCTGGGCAGAGGCACTCCTCCCTTCCCAGATGGGGCAGCCAGGCAGAGGCGCTCCTCACTTCCCAGAGGGGGCGGCCGGGCAGAGGTGCTCCTCACTTCCTCCCAGACGGGGTGGCGGCCGGGCAGAGGCACTCCTCACCTCCCAGATGGGGCGGCCGGGCAGAGGTGCTCCTCATCTCCCAGACAGGGCAGCCGGGCAGAGGTGCTCCTCACTTCCTCCCAGACGGGGTGATGGCCGGGCAGAGGCACTCCTCACCTCCCAGACGGGGCGGCCGGGCAGAGGCGCTCCTCACCTCCCAGACGGAGTGGCCAGGCAGAGGAGCTCCTCACTTCCCATATGGGGTGGCGGCCGGGCAGAGGCGCTCCTCACTTCCCAGATGGGGCAGCCGGGCAGAGGCGCTCCTCACTTCCTCCCAGACGGGGTGGCGGCCAGGCAGAGGCGCTCCTCACCTCCCAGACGGGGCGGCCGGGCAGAGGTGCTCCTCATCTCCCAGACGGGGCGGCCGGGCAGAGGTGCTCCTCATCTCCCAGACGGGGCGGCCGGGCAGAGGTGCTCCTCATCTCCCAGACGGGGCAGCCGGGCAGAGGTGCTCCTCACTTCCTCCCAGACGGGGTGACGGCCGGGCAGAGGCACTCCTCACCTCCCAGACGGAGTGGTCAGGCAGAGGCGCTCCTCACTTCCCATATGGGGTGGCGGCCGGGCAGAGGCGCTCCTCACTTCCCAGATGGGGCAGCCGGGCAGAGGCGCTCCTCACTTCCTCCCAGACGGGGTGGCGGCCAGGCAGAGGCACTCCTCACCTCCCAGACGGGGCGGCCGGGCAGAGGTGCTCCTCATCTCCCAGACGGGGCAGCCGGGCATAGGTGCTCCTCACTTCCTCCCAGATGGGGTGGCAGCCGGGCAGAGGCATTCCTCACCTCCCAGACGGGGCGGCCGGGCAGAGGCGCTCCTCACTTCCCATACGGGGTGGCGGCCGGGCAGAGGCGCTCCTCACTTCCTCCCAGACGGGGTGGCGGCCAGGCAGAGGCGCTCCTCACTTCCCAGACGGGGTGGCCGGGCAGAGGCGCTCCTCACTTCCCAGACGGGGTGGCCAGGCAGAGGCACTCCTCACCTCCCAGACGGGGCGGCCGGGCAGAGGCGCTCCTCACTTCCCATACGGGGTGGCAGCCGGGCAGAGGCGCTCCTCACTTCCCAGATGGGGCAGCCGGGCAGAGGCGCTCCTCACTTCCTCCCAGACGGGGTGGCGGCCGGGCAGAGGTGCTCCTCACTTCCTCCCAGACGGGGTGGCGGCCGGGCAGAGGCGCTCCTCACCTCCCTGACGGGGTGGCCGGGCAGAGGCGCTCCTCCTTTCCCAGACGGAGTGGCCAGGCAGAGGCGCTCCTCACCTCCCAGAGTGGGCGGCCAGGCAGAGGCGCTCCTCACTTCCCAGAGTGGGCGGCCGGGCAGAGGCGCTCCTCACTTCCCAGAGTGGGCGGCCGGGCAGAGGCGCTCCTCACTTCCCATAGGGGGTGGCAGCCGGGTAGAGGCGCTCCTCACTTCCCAGATGGGGCAGCTGGGCAGAGGTGCTCCCCACTTCCTCCCAGACGGGGTGGCGGCCAGGCAGAGGCGCTCCTCACCTCCCAGACGGGGCGGCCGGGCAGAGGCACTCCTCACCTCCCAGACGGGGCGGCTGGGCAGAGGCGCTCCTCACCTCCCAGAAGGGGCGGCTGGGCAGAGGCGCTCCTCACTTCCCATATGGGGTGGCAGCCGGGCAGAGGCGCTCCTCACTTCCCAGACGGGGTGGCGGCCAGGCAGAGGTGCTCCTCACTTCCCAGATGGGGCAACCGGGCAGAGGCGCTCCTCACTTCCTCCCAGACGGGGTGGCGGCCAGGCAGAGGCGCTCCTCACCTCCCAGACGGGGCGGCCGGGCAGAGGTGCTCCTCATCTCCCAGACGGGGCAGCCGAGCAGAAGCGCTCCTCACTTCCTCCCAGACGGGGTGGCAGCCGGGCAGAGGCGCTCCTCACATCCCAGACGATGGGCGGCCGGGCAGAGGCGCTCCTCACTTCCCAGATAGGGCGGCCGGGCAGAGGGGCTCCTCACATCCCAGACGATGGGTGGCCAGGCAGAGATGCTCCTCACTTCCTAGACGGGGTGGCGGCGGGGCAGAGGCTGTAATCTTAGCACTTTAAGAGGCCAAGGCAGGAGGCTGGTAGGTGGAGGTTGCAGCGAGCCGAGATCACACCACTGCACTCCAGCCTGAGCACCATTGAGCATTGAGTTAGCGAGACTCCGTCTGCAATCCCAGCACCTCGGGAGGCCGAGGCGGGCAGATCACTCGAGGCCAGGAGCTGGAGACCAGCCCAGTCAACACTGCGAAACCCCCTGTCCACCAAAAATACAAAAACCAGTCAGGCGTGGCGGCGCGCGCCTGCAATCCCAGGCACTCGGCAGGCCGAGGCAGGAGAGTCACAGGAGCCCGAGGCAGGGAGGTTGCAGCGAGCCGAGATAATGGCAGTACAGTCCAGCTTCGATAACAGCGGGAGACCGAAAAAAGAAGGAGAGGGAGACGGGAGAGGGAGAGGGAGACGGGAGAGGGAGAGGGAGAGGGAGAGGGAGAGGGAGAGGGAGACGGGAGAGGGAGACGGGAGAGGGAGACGGGAGAGGGAGACGGGAGAGGGAGACGGGAGAGGGAGACGGGAGAGGGAGAGGGAGAGGGAGAGGGAGAGGGAGAGGGAGAGGGAGATTCTTAATTCATTTTTAGCAATTGATGCTGAGATGGATTGTCACAATGAGATTCCTTGAAAATGGTGTTTTGGGAATATGGTGGTTTCTGACAGAAGTAGGAGTTATCTGCTTCTCTTAAAGATATAATGAAATTACAAAATGTTAGTAATTATTTTCTTACATAATGAGGACTAGCTTGCTGAAAGGGTAATATTCATTCATCATGTCCAGCAGTTCATATAAGGGATCAAAATAAAACTTTTGACATATAGTGGCTCTTTTGGTTGTAACTATAGCAGTCTCCTTGGAACTGGCTTACATCAAAAAGGGAGGTAATCAGCTCATATAAGCTGGCAGTTCCAGATACAACTTGATACTGGTATTCTGAGTATGACCATAGGACTGAATTTGTCTCACTGCATTTGCCAGTTCTTCTGTGTTGGCTGTTTTCACATATTCGCTCGCTTTGTAGTAGCAAGCAGCCGGTCCCCTTTCACATACATAACAACTTAAATCCAGTGTAAGAGCATCTACCTATATAACGTATTTCCAGTGAAAGTCTCTTTTAGTCTCTCTGTTGCTCATTGGCTTTGATTGTATCATGTGCCCATTTCTGTGGTTGTAGTTGCTCTGATTGCTTAGGAATGGAGGCATCCTCTACCTTGAAAGACATTGTCTGAAAGTGAAGATGACTTCAGTCACTTGGTAAAAATTAAGGGCTGTTGCTTGAAATTAAGAAATAGATGCTGGGGAGTCAATAACATACATTCTGATTGCAGTAAGAGGCTTTGGTTGTTTAGTGATTTACAAAGACTTTCACATTTGCATACTACTTTTTATATCACTTTCAAAATAAGCTTGGTTTAGCCTCAGAGAATCTGGTACCTGTAATTTAGCAAGCTATGAACTTTTTAAGCTGGCAAGGTTGTGGCAGATCCAGAACCAGGTCAGAATTTTCTCATGACTTTCATGGTGCTGTAGGTGTATCATGTACTGTCCTACGTGCTGGTTTTGCATTCTCACCTGCCTTTTATAACTGATTAGTGACCTTGGGAAAGTCTCATTCTTCAAATGAGAGAGCTGGACAAATTTTGTGATCCTATTCTAACTCTAGTCTTATTTATTTATTTTTTTTGTCTAGGAATCACATGGAACAAATTTTAAACAATTTTCTTCCTATTTTCATTGATCTGTTCAAAGTCATGGTGGTCCTATGCTTTGGTGGTCTAAGAACTATCTGTAAATAGTGACTAGTGGGGAAAAAATTATAAAATATATGAGAAAACAGGTCCCTAACTTAGGATCTTAGAACAATGAGTGTTTGGTTTCAAAAGCTTTCTACTTGGAAATTATATGTTTGAGACATGAAAATTGATTTAATGTGAGCCATGTGTGACCAAGGACTTTTCTAAGCAGAGAAGGAGATGTCAGAGGCAGTTAACATAATATTTCCCTTCTTCATGAATGATATCGTGTGGTGAGGCATTCTTTTTGAGATTTTTGTATTAGCTTATATAATGATAGCAGTAGAAAAATTTTGTCATACTGAATTCACATATGATAATAATGTTGAAAGTTTAGATTTTCCTTTGTTTTTTTCTTTGTAAACTTCTGTTACCTTACTAATACTCTCAGAGTCTTAAAATAAGTGTATTATTATTGAATACAAATTTTATTTGTTACCTCATTTTTATGTTTTGGACATTCTTTGACCTATTCAAAGTACAAACTTCTTCATAGTAGTTTCAACATAACCTGTTTGTATGTTTGAAATATTGTGTATACAGTGCATGTAAGATTAAACACTTGTCTTTCTAGAGGCATAAAAGGTCATTCTGTAGGAGACCTACCTTTATGTTTCTTACAAACAAATGGAAAAGCTGTTGGGAATGAGAATTTTATACTTTGACAGCTTTGAGGTCCTTTAAATACTAAATGTGTATGTGTATATTTTTTTAAAAGATGGACCGCGACCTAATCAAAAAGAAATACTTTCTCTACGAGCATTCTTGTTGATGTTCATTAAACAATTAGTGATGAAGGTGAGTTCACATTGCTTATTGCATAGCATACTGTGTATTGAAGATTATAATTTCACATGAAATACTATCTTGGTTTTTTTATTCTTTGCTTGGTTACTGTGGTTACACATTGGAAAATACTTTGAAAGATGTTTCCATGTTTGTTTTGGTTCTTTTTTTGGAGCCTATATGGATGTAAATTGTTGTAGAATTAGGGATTGGTAGTTGTATTTTATGTTATATAAATTTCTTTAGTAGCTCAAGTGTGTTCACTCATTCAGCAAATATTTACTATGTTTCTGTTAGTATTTGGCACTATAGTCCTGAAGGAGGTTTAATTTTTAGCAGGCTCCTTGTAACTGACATTCAGATTTTGAGAAATAGTATTTCTGTATAAATGTACCAGGTAGGTGTATGAGCCTTTAGAAGTGGTCACATTTTGTCCGTTTTCATTCTATTACAGGTAAAGTAAAATTTAATATTCTAAAAAAGGCATTTTGGTTTTATAGGATAGCAATATATAAATGTAATTGTTACCAATATTTTTTCAGTATTTTCCTATATGATTTTCTAATGCTTTATTAGTTGTCACATAAGATTATGGCAAGTAAACCTAACTTTTAGTATACCTTTCAGATTCAGATACCTTATTTCCATGTATTAAAAAAAGTATCCTTTGAATTGTCTTTGTTTTGTTGCTCGTTCCTGATGCATACTGTTTTTTGTTTTCCAATTTCTTTTCTTCTTGTGGTGTTTTTTTTTTTTTAGATTGCAGCTTTTTTAGTGATTAATGTACTGATAGAGTAGGTTGAAAATTTTCATAATGAGCTCATATTTAAAAGTGCAGTGTGTTTTTCTTTTCCCGAGTGAGATTACTATTTAATTTTTAGGTACTTGACATTTTAACTTGATAATTTCAGAAACTGTTCATTGTATTCTCCACATTTAATTTCAGTCGAAAAGATGTCTTCTGTATTTAGAGGAGTAGTAGGTGTGGATATTACTTTTTAAGTTATCATTACTTATTATTTTTGCTGACTTCAGGATTCTGTAGCTTTAGTAAGTAGGCTGTCGTATTATATAAGGTGTTGAAAACAGGAAGCTGATGTTAATTGACCTCTACATGTTCTGGAGTACTGATGTCTTTAGTGCTTCCCCAAATTTTTGTTTTAAATTTAGATTCTCTATTACATTATATTTTTATATTTATAGTAGCTGACCAACTTGACAAATCTATGTGTATAATTTCTCTTTAAACATTGTTTTACATGTAAATGTAAGATACCTGTATTATGTTTTTGAAGGATTCTGGAGTAAAGGAAGATGAATTACAGGCCATTCTTAATTACCTACTGACTATGCATGAGGTAATATATGAATTTTATATTTTGAAATTTTAATTTTTGAAGCTACATTAGACTTTTTTAAAAGTAAAAATTAAAAAAAACTTCAGTAATTATGTAACTGTAATGGGGAGTAAATGTGTCTACTTAGGAACTAAGCCCTAGCAATCTTTATTTAAATATCCTTTATTACCACAAGATGAATCTTGAGAATCATCACGAAAGGCTTTAAAAAGTACTAACATTAGATTTCATTGAATTAATAATAAAGTATACCAAAGCATACTTTCAGTGTATTTCCAGAAACCAGTGTAACAAATGAAAAAATAGATTACGAAAATGACTAAAAATGATTAGGTTTTAAAAATTCATAACACAATCTTCCTACTGACTTTACATGTTCAAATATTATACAACTCATTTATAATGGTATTTAAAATTATGTGTTTGAAAAGGAGGTTGGAAATTAAATAGGTGCTGGAGAGGATGTGGAGAAATAGGAACACTTTTACACTGTTGGTGAGACTATAAACTAGTTCAACCATTGTGAAAGTTGGTGTGGCGATTCCTCAGGGATCTAGAACTAGAAATACCATTTGACCCAGCCATCCCATTACTGGGTATATATCCAAAGGATTATAAATCATGCTACCATAAAGACACATGCACACGTATGTTTATTGCGGCACTATTCACAATAGCAAAGACTTGGAACCAACCCAAATGTCCAACAATGGTAGACTGGATTAAGAAGATGTGGCACATATACACCATGGAATACTATGCAGCCATAAAAAATGATGAGTTCATGTCCTTTGTAGGGACATGGATGAATCTGGAAACCATCATTCTCAGCAAACTATCGCAAGGACAAAAAACCAAACACTGCATGTTCTCACTCATAGGTGGGAATTGAACAATGAGAACACATGGACACAGGAAGGGGAACATCACACACTGGGGCCTGTTGTTGGGTGGGGGAATGGGGGAGGGATAGCATTAGGAGATATACCTAATTTTTTAATTTTATTTTTATTTATTTTATTTTATTATTATTTAAGTTTTAGGGTACATGTGCACAATGTGCAGGTTAGTTACATATGTATACATGTGCCGTGCTGGTGTGCTGCACCCATTAACGCGTCATTTAGCATTAGGTATATCTCCTAATGCTATCCCTCCCCTCTTCCCCCACCCCACAACAATCCCCAGAGTGTGATGTTCCCCTTCCTGTGTCCATGTGTTCTCATTGTTCATTTCCCACCTGAGTAAGAACATGCGGTGTTTGGTTTTTTGTCCTTGCGATAGTTTACTGAGAATGATGATTTCCAATTTCATCCATGTCCCTACAAAGGACATGAACTCATCATTTTTTATGGCTGCATAGTATTCCATGGTGTATATGTGCCACATTTTCTTAAGCCAGTCTATCATTGTTGGACATTTGGGTTGGTTCCAAGTCTTTGCTATTGTGCATAGTGCCGCAATAAACATACATGTGCATGTGTCTTTATAGTGGCATGATTTATAGTCCTTTGGGAGATATACCTAATGTTAAATGACGAGTTGATGGGTGCAGCACACCAACATGGCACATGTATACATATGTAACTAATCTGCACGTTGTGCACATGTACCCTGAAACTTAAAGTGTAATTAACAACAACAAAAAAAAGAAAATTAAATAGGTTGAAATATCTGTTTTTATTTTTTAGCACCAGGAAAATGCAATATATGTCAGTTGCAATCTAACTAAATCATCTATTTTTAGTTAGATTTTTTACCTATAATTAGTAAAACTTAGGAATTGATGGAGTATAATATATCGCAGCATTTTAAATGATAATTTATACTCCTATATTATAATTAATACCTTGTGAATTAATAAATGTATTTTAGAATGGAGTAGTGCCTTCTTTAATTTTTAAATGAGGGATAATGATTGGATCTCTTTGTTAATTCAGGTATAAAAGAATGGCTTAAATTTTGTGATTGAGTAATATTTGACTTAAAATCATTAATGATTATGATATTTTTTCCTCTTGAATAGGCAATTGTATTAATTTTCAGATTTTTCTGACCAAATATAATATTTGAGGTTTTCAGGTGAATTTCATAGTGATCTATATATGTGATTTTGTTTTTATTAACCCTTAGGGACTGAATAAAGTACTTTATATGAGATAAACTGGAAGTCACAGTGATTCCTTATTGTTAGGAAAGTTTCAGGTCCTCTAAATAACACTTTCAAAGATTCAGTGTCCTAGCTCTAGATCATCTGTTTAACTTAATGAAAATTCGGTATACAAGTAGCTTCCACAGCAAAAATTCCAAAGCAGTGAAGGAAAACTAGAGTCAGGGCAACCAAGTTAACTAAACTCTGTTAGCTGTTTGCCTTTTCCTTTTTGGGTCAGTGTTGTCCAAGTTGGCTCTAATGATACGCATACATATTGGTATATGCAACAAAGGTAGTAAAGGATTTTCATGAAGTGTTTTTTGGGGTCTAGAACTCATTTCTTGTGCTGGTATTCTGTAAATGTTATCTAATACTACCACATATTAGTGGTGTGTTGACGGAGTAAACATTTATTGGTTATCTTTATCTTTATAGGGACAATAGATAATACTGTATATGAAAATGATCCGGTTATCATTTCCCACAAAGTGTTCTTTTAGAACTAGTTTCTGGAGAGGCACAGTGAATAAAATATTCCAGGTCAGATAAGTTTAAGAAATGATACGTAATATCTTACCCCTACCACTACCACCAGATTTGCAACATTTAGTAGCATTTTAGAAGCTCTAATATATTTTTCTGTAATAAAGAATAACCCTTCCCCACAATTTGTTGATATATAAGCCTTCCTTAAAAAACAGTCATGTTGGATATACTGTTTCTAAAGGTTATGTTTTACAAAATCTTGATTCAATATAACATAAAAGGTATTTTATTTCTTTGATGAAGAAATTGTTTCGAGGCCGGGTGCGGTGGCTCGCTCACGCCTGTAATCCCAGCACTTTGGAAGGCCAAGGCAGGTGGATCACGAGGTCAGGAGATCGAGACCATCCTGGCTAATACGGTGAAACCCCGTCTCTACTAAAAATACAAAAAATTAGCCGGGCGTGGTGGCGGGCGCCTGTAGTCCCAGCTACTCGGGAGGCTGAGGCAGGAGAATGGCATGAACCTGGGATGCAGAGCTTGCAGTGCGCCGAGATTGTGCCACTGCACTCCAGCCTGGGTGACACAGCAAGACTCTGTCTCAAAAAAAACAAAAACAAAAAACAAAAAAACAAAGAAATTGTTTTGAGGTCAGGTGCGGTGGCTCAACTTGTAATCCCAGCACTTTGGGAGGCTGAGGTAGGCAGATCACTTAAGGTCAAGAGTTCGAGACCAGCCTGGCCAACATGGTGAAACCTTGTCTCTACCAAAAATACAAAAATTAGCCAGATGTGGTGGTGCACACCTGTAGTCCCAGCTACTAGGGAGGCTATGCACAAGAATTGCTTCAACCTGGGAGGCAGAGGTTGCAGTGAGCTGAGATCACACCACTGTGCTTCAGCCTGAGTGAGAGAGCGAGACTCTGTCCCCCTGCACAAAAAAAGAAATTGTTTTGCTATTTTATGTGTATTTGGAGTTACAGAGGTGAATGTGTACATTTAAAGAACATAATTTGTTAAAAATAAGTATATATCACACATATGTCTACTTATATTTCTAATGTTGAAATTTCTATTTCAGAAGTATTCAGTATTCAACTAAGTTGTTTTTTCCTCATTTTTAAAAAAAAATTTCTAAAATGATTATAGGATGACAATCTAATGGATGTCCTACAGCTGCTTGTTGCATTAATGTCAGAACACCCTAACTCTATGATTCCTGCTTTTGACCAAAGGAATGGGTTACGGTAAGAGTTAATATATCAAGAGTTTTTAATCTATTTCATATAAAGGATTAGTTTGGAAATATTTGAAAGCGTCTTAAATATGAAAAGGATTATTTAAACTTACATATGAAATGAGTTTGTAGCATGAAATGAGTTAAGATTTAAGACCCATTTATAATCATGCATTTTTTTCAATGAATCTTTAATTATAGAGGCTGTGTTACTATTTGTTACTATTTAATTTGTGAAGACAGATAAATGATTCCAGTATCTTGTATGGTGAGTGCTATTATAGAGCTACTATATTGTTGACTTCTTTAGCAGAATTATCTTTAGGTCCTAGAATAGTATTAAATAGTGTTCAATTGAAATCCAAGACAAGCTCTCTATCCTTCCTTTAAAATGTCACTTCCTCTACCTCCCACTTCTGACTCAACATTGTATTAGTGTGCTTAGGCTGCCATAATCAAATACCATAGATTGGATGGCTTACACAACAAAAATTTGTTTCTCACAGTTCTGGAGGTGGGAAGTCCAAGATCAAGATGCCAGTCGGGTTGGTGTTTGGTGAAGACTCTCCTCTTGGATTGCCTACATCCTCTTCCTTGCTGTGTTCTCATGTAGCAGAGAGAGAAAGAGAGCATGAGTGAGCTCTCTGGTGTCTCTTCTTACAATGACGTTACTCCTATCGGATTAGGGACCCACTCATGACCGCGTTTAACCTTAATTACTTCCTTAGAGGCTCCCTCTCCAAATACTAATGATAGGGCTTCAACATAAGAATTTTGGGTGTATGCAAACATTTGGTCCATAACAGTCATCAACAACAAAAGCAGAATACCTCTATTTTACATATAAGGAGGTTTAAAATCTTTTGTTTAATGAGAAAGTGGGCAACAAAAGTTTAGCAACTAGTTTTGCTTAATCATCAGCTACAGAAACTAATTTAATTATCTAGTTATAATAAATTCACACAGGGATTTTTGTTTGTTTTTGAGACAGGTCCCACTCTGTCACCCAGACTGGAGTGCAGTGGTATGATCACGGGTCACTGCAGCCTTGACTTCCTGGGCTCAAGGGATCCTCCTTCCTCAGTCTCCTGAGTAGCTGGGACTACAGGCATGTGCCACCATGCCCAGCTTATTTTTTAAATTTTTTGTAGAGACAAAGTCTCACCATGTTGCCTAGGCTAGTCTTGAACTCCTAGGCTCAAATGCACATTGATCTTCTATTACAGATTCTTTATTTGGTATTTTTTAATGCTCATTCTCTATAAGATAAAAAGTGTCTTTATTCATTATACCTAAGGGGTTTATTTTCAGAGTTCTCCAGGGAAACAGAACCAATAGTGTGTGTGTGCATGCGCGTGCACACACGCATGAGAGAGATTTATTTTAAACAATTGTTTTACACAATTGTGGAGGCTGGCAAATCCAAAATCCGTAGGATAGGCAGGCTGACTGGCGACCCAGGGAAGGTTTGATGTTGCAGTTCAAGTCCAAAGGCAGTCTGCTGACTGAATTTTCTCTTTCTCCAAGGCAGTTAGGCTTTTTTCTGTTACGCTTTCAACTGGATAAGGTCCACATACCAAAAATCTGCTTATTTAAATGTTAATCTCATCCAAAAAATACCTTCAAAGAAACATCTAGAAAAATATTTGACCACATATCTTGATACCATGGCCTAGCCCAGTTGACACATAAAGTTAAGCATTGTTAAGAGGTAAATTTACAGTTTGTTATTTATTTGTAGTTTTGCTGTCAAACAAAGTACTCTTTATTTTCCCTCACCACTGTCTAATAATTATTACTTTGAACAAGCTTGCTATGAACATTCATGTACAAGTATTTGTATGGACATATGTTTTCATTTATCTTGAGTATATACCATACTTAGGAATGTAATGGATAGGTCATATGATAGCCATATTAACACAAAACAAACGAGGCTTATAAATACTTGTTTGTTTCTTTGTACACATTTCCTATCTAATAACTGAATTTCAGAAAAAGATTTAAGGGTTTATGTAAAGGCTTGGCAGATTTTTTTCTTTTTGGTGCCAGAGTATCTAATTTTATAACCTTATTTTCTGTGGATATAACCTGTATTTGTGTGGATGTGCTTTAGTGTATTTTGTGATTTACTGTACAGGATTTTACTACTTTTTTTTAAAAAAAATTGAAAGATAGTATCATAGACATTTAAAAACTAGTAAGAAGAATTATTCTATTGAAAATCTGGGCAAGGAAAGTCTATACTTCATACTTTTAGTCTTAGTGTGTGAATTTTTGGTTCACAGCCTTATCTCAGTTTCACTACGTGTGAATAACTTCATTGTCCTTGTGACTAACTCATCTTAACATTCACATTTTGTAATTTTTTAATTCCTTAACTTTTCTACCCTTACTGCCGTTCTTTGTAATTGATCCATTCCTATTTTTTTTTATTTATTTTTTAATATTTATTTATTTATTTATTTATTATTATCATACTTTAGGTATATCTCCCAATGCTATCCCTCCCCCCTCCCCCCACCCCACAACAGTCCCCAGAGTGTGATGTTCCCCTTCCTGTGTCCATGTGTTCTCATTGTTCACTTCCCACCTATGAGTGAGAATATGCGGTGTTTGGTTTTTTGTTCTTGCGATAGTTTACTGAGAATGATGATTTCCAATTTCATCCATGTCCCTACAAAGGACACGAACTCATCGTTTTTTATGGCTGCATAGTATTCCATGGTGTATATGTGCCACATTTTCTTAATCCAGTCTATCATTGTTGGACATTTGGGTTGGTTCCAAGTCTTTGCTATTGTGAATAATGCTGCAATAAACATACATGTGCATGTGTCTTTATAGCAGCATGATTTACAGTCCTTTGGGTATATACCCAGTAATGGGATGGCTGGGTCAAATGGTATTTCTAGTTCTAGATCCCTGAGGAATCGCCACACTGACTTCCACAATGGTTGAACTAGTTTACAGTCCCACCAACAGTGTAAAAGTGTTCCTATTTCTCCACATCGTCTCCAGCACCTGTTGTTTCCTGATTTTTTAATGATTGCCATTCTAACTGGTGTGAGATGGTATCTCATTGTGGTTTTGATTTGCATTTCTCTGATGGCCAGTGATGGTGAGCATTTTTTCATGTGTTTTTTGGCTGCATAAATGTCTTCTTTTGAGAAGTGTCTGTTCATGTCCTTCGCCCACTTTTTGATGGGGTTGTTTTTTTCTTGTAAATTTGTTTGAGTTCATTGTAGATTCTGGATATTAGCCCTTTGTCAGGTGAGTAGGTTGCGAAAATTTTCTCCCATTTTGTAGGTTGCCTGTTCACTCTGATGGTAGTTTCTTTTGCTGTGCAGAAGCTCTTGAGTTTAATTAGATCCCATTTGTCAATTTTGGCTTTTGTTGCCATTGCTTTTGGTGTTTTAGACATGAAGTCCTTGCCCATGCCTATGTCCTGAATGGTAATGCCTAGGTTTTCTTCTAGGGTGTTTTTTAAAAACCTAGACCTTTTTATCACTGGCATGTTTCCACATCATAAATTTTAAATTCCAATCTTATTCTTTAATCAAAACCATCTATCTCCTGTTTTTCTAATATCGCCCTTTCCAATGCTCTTCAGCCTCATAGTTACCTTCTGTCCTGTGATCTTGCTTTTTTTTATCCTAGTGTGTCATACTACATCTGCCATTGTTTACTTCCTTCTTAGCCTGACTATTTGCTCGAAGTGGTTTCTAACAAAAACTCCCTTCTGCCTTTGTCCTGTTAGATTTGCTTTTGAGAATTCTGATCCTAGATTAGTCTAGGTAGGCACACTCTAAGCTAAACCTTGGCTGGTGGGGAAATGTCATGCAATGTTGCATGTTGAAACTATTATAAATTCATGGTCTACACTTCTATCATTGTTAAACATTTCTTTTATTTATTCCTTCAGATACAATTCTAAATTTTTACAACTCTTCCTGTCAGCAGTGACAGCCTCATCTACTTCATTAGAGCTATTAGGAGGGAATTATTTCAACTTCTGTCTTTTTTCCCCAAAGGTGTATTTTAGAGCAGGTTCTTGTTTGCTTACTTCTAGTACAGTAGTAGTAGATAAGGTCTTCTTCCTGTTTATGACTGCCCTTCCATTATTGCTCTTGATGATATTCATTTTTATTTTTTCTATTTTATTTTTATTGCTTTCTTTGGCTGACTCTTCTATAATGGTTTGTCTTTATAAATAAAATTTTGTTGTGGCACTGTCACTCTCATTCTTTTAAATATTGTCTGTGGTTACTTTCCTGCTATAACCACAGCCACTCTCATTCTTTTAAATATTGCCTATGATTACCTTCCTGCTATAACAACAGAGTCAAAGAGTTATAACAGATGATATGGCCCATAAATTCTAAAACAGAGGTCCCCAGTCTTTTTGGCCCAGGGACTGGTTTTGTGGAAGACAGTTTTTCCACAAACTGGGGTGGAGGGTAGTTTCAGGATGATTCAAGTGCATTATATTTACCATTTGATTCTCATAGGGAACATGTAACCTAGATACCTTGTATGCACAGTTTACAATAGGGTTCTACTCCTATGAGAATCTAATGCCACAGCTGATATGACAGGAGGCAGAGCTCAGGCAGTAATGCTTGCTGGCCTGGTGCTCACCGCCTGCTCTGTGGCCTGGTTCCCAGCTAATTTTTGTTGGCCAGGATGGTCTTGATCACCTGACCTCATGATCTGCCCACCTTGGCCTCCCAAAGTGAGGGGATTACAGGCAGGAGCCACTGCACCTGGCCTGAAAGTGTTTTTTGATGAGATTAACATTTAACCCATTTATGCCAGAGGTTGCAAATTTTTTTTTTGTGGAAAATCAGACCTTGGCAATGACCTTGAGCAGTAGGATATAAATAACTCCCACAAGCTTAGTGTTCCAATAATGGAACACTAGGCATAAATAGGTTGAATTGGTGGACCTTGAGTAAAACAGATTGTCCACTGTTACATGTCTGGACCTCATCTAATCAGTTGAAGGCCTTAATAAAACAAAGTCTGACCTGTCCCAAGGATGAAGGACTGCCTGACTGGCTTCTGGGCTGGCTGACTGCCTTTGTACTGAGAATACAGTTCTTTCTTACATCTTCAGCTTGCTGGTCTACTCTTCTGAGTTGAGACATACCAAGCCTCCATAATTGCATGAATACACTTCTTGAAATCTATCTCTGTCTCTCTATCTGCACATCCTCTTGGTTCTGTTTCTCTGGAAAAACCTGGCTAATACACACAGAATAGTTGTAGGTTGTATTTATTTTAATCAAATCTGACAAAGTCAGGTTTTTTCCAGTATGTTTAGACCATTTATGTTTAATGTAATTATTGATATTGTAATTATTTTCATCTACCATTTTATTTGTTTTCTGTTTATCCCAGTATAATATATTCCTTGTTTCTCTTTTTCTATGTTGTTTTTATTTGAATTTTAAAAATATTCTCAAAATTTATATTTTGAGTTTTGAGTTTATCTCTTTGTGTAACTTTTTTGGTGGTTGCTCTGGAGATGCCAGTGTATGTAATTTCACAGTCTACCTAGTGTTAATATTTTACCTCTTCAAATAAAGTATAGAACCCTTGGAACTGCTTAGATCCCTTTAACTGCCACAATTGTCCTTATTATGTCTGCATATACATAAGCACCTCCAGACAGTTAATAAGTTTTACTTTCACTAGTTATATATAGCTTAAAGTTTTACTTTCACTAGTTATATATAGCTTAAAGAATTTCAGGGAGAATAAAGTTCCTACTTTTATCCAGGTATTTGCAATTTCTTTTGCTCTTCCTTTGTTCTTGAAGAACTTCCTTTAGAAGAAGAACTTCTGCTGAACAAGAACTTGTTGAGCAGTTTTGATATAAACAATTTTTAATTATTTCTTCTGAAAATATATTTATTTGGCCTTCAATCTCCAAGGATATTTTTGTTGTATGTAGAATTCTGTGTTTGTAATCATTTCTTTCCTTTACTTTTTCCTTTCCTTTCTTTCCTGTGTTTTTCTTCTGTTGGCTGGTGTCCATGGTTTCTAATGAGAAATCTGTGGTTATTGAAATCTTTCTTTGTTAAATATAGTTTGCTAGATTTCTGCACTTGCTTTCAAGACATTTTCTTTAGGTTTTTGTTTTTTAGAATTGGGGTCTTACTGTGTTGCCCAGGAATTCCTGGGCTTAAGCAGTTCTCTTGCCTCAGTCTCCTCAGTAGCTGGGACTACAGGCACACTTGACTGCATCCATCTCTCTCCTCCTCCTTTCATAGGTTCATTATGGTTTTCTTTGTGATTACTACCAAATTTGAGAAGTTCTAGGTTCTTTTTTTTTTCTTTTTTTTTTTTTTTTGAGACAGAGTCTTCCCCTGTTGCCCAGGCTGGAGTGCAGTGGCCCGATCTTGGCTCACTGCAAGCTCCGCCTCCTGGGTTCATGCCATTCTCCTGCCTCAGCCTCCTGAGTAGCTGTGACTACAGGCACCCGCCACCACGCCTGACTAATTTTTTTGTATTTTTAGTAGAGACAGGGTTTCACCGTATTAGCCAGGATGGTCTCGATCTCCTGACCATCCGCCCGCCTCGGCCTCCCAAAGTGCTGGGATTACAGACGTGAGCCACCGCACCCGGCCCGTGAGCCACTGCTCCCGGCTGGTTCTTATTTTTTCAATTTTTGCTTCACTTGCATCTTTCTCCTTTCACTTTGGGTCTCCAAAGAAATAAGTATTAGATCTTCTGATAGAGTCAGGCAACTCCTTAAGCATCTGTTTAGTTTGTTTCAGTCTTGTTTTTTTTCAGATTGTAGTTTGTACATAGAAACTTGATATGTATAATAAACTTGATCTTCAAATTTATGGACTTTTTCTTTGTGTTTTAAATTTTGATATTGAACCCATCTCATGGATATTTTGTTTCAGATAGTATGCATTTCAAGTCTAAAATTTCAATATGGTTCATTTTTATGCTTTCATTTTTGGTTGAGAACTCTATTTTCTTTAATATTTTAAATTGACAATAATTGTACATATTATATGCAATATTGTGATATATTAATACATGCATATAATGTATAATATTCAAATCAGGGTAGTTAGCATCTCCATCACCTCAAACATTTATTATTTCTTTTTGGAGAACTTTTTCAATTAATTTAGACTTTGTTAGCCTGTATTTTCTAAAGCATAATTATAGTATCTCCTTTAAAGTCTTTGTGTGATAAGTCCAACATTTTGCTTATCTCATTGACACCTGTTGTTTGTGTTTTCCTATGAGAAACAATCACATTTTCTTGGCTCTTTGTATGTTTCGTAATCTTCTAATGTGTCCTGAACATTGTGGGTCCTGGATACATTAGAGCATAACTCTGGGCCCTGTTATAATCCTCTAACACATGTTTTGTTGTTGTTGTTTAGCAAATAGACAACCTGGTAAGGGTCGGGCTGCAAGTTCCACCTCTTTTCTGTGCGTGATGGTTCCAGTGCCCCCTCATTTTTCAGACCTCTCTTACCCTACTTTGGGTTTTCTTTCATTCTTTCTTTTTTCCCCTTCGATCCAGGGAGACAGACTAGTTTGCCTTGTATTTTCCTCACATACATATGCTTCATTCAGGAATTAGGCTGAGAATTGGATGGTAATTAAATTTAGAAAAGTGTTTATTCTGGTTTGGGTTTGTCCCACACCCTTGCATCTCTTGCGTGAGTTTGGGGTTATCGCAGGTTTTTACACAGATTTAGAGAACCCTTTTCTCTTACTCTCTGCTATTTAGGATTCTTCCCCACACTTTTCCTATCTAGGACCTAATTTCTAGATTTCTGTAACTGGAAGCATAGTTTTTCTTAGAAATTTTGCCACCTGAGCTTCTGACATCCAGCCCTGAAACAGGGGCAGATTCAGAAGAGAGAAGAGAGAAAGGAAAAAAATGATTCTTCTATCCATATGAGTAATTCTCCAAGTTTTAACTCCCCTACACAATGCACCTGCTTTTGTTTAGTCTTCAGAGTACTTGGGAAGTTGATTTTTGTGATTTTTTCCCTATAATTTTATGAATGTTTGGGACAGAGAGGCTTTATTGGGCTGACTCCATTTGGTTGGATCAAAATTCCCCTGTTGATTTTAGTTTTTTTCTTAAAGGTTATCTTTTATTAGTGGTTTTACAGTATATTCTTTTTTCTTGGTGGGCTTTATTATTTCTTACAAGGCATGTCTGCTAGCAATGAATTTTCTCAGTCTTTGTTCATCTCAGAATACTTTTATTTGCTTCCATTTTTAGAGGATACTTATCCTGGATATAAAAACTTAAATTACAGTTTTCTTTCTGTTAGCACTTGACTGTCATCTCCCTGACCTGTGGGCTCCCTTGTTTCTGATGAGATGACAGCAATGAATTGCATTGTTGTTGCTCTGTATGTCATCAGTCATTTTTCTCTTGATGCTTTTAAGGTTTTTTTCATTGTCTTTGGATTTCAGCAGCTTGGCTGTGGTTTGTTTAGTTGTGATTCACTTTTTTTTTTTGAGACAGAGTCTCGTTCTGTCGCCCAGGATGGAGTACAGTGGCATGGTCTTGGCTCACTACAGCCTCCATCTCCCGGGTTCGGGCGATTCTCGTGCCTCAGCCTCCCAAGTAGCTGGGACTACAGGCATGTACCACTGTGCTCAGCTAATTTTTGTATTTTTAGTAGAGATGGGGTTTCACTGTGTGGGTCAGGCTGGTCTCTAATGCCTGGCCTCAAATTATCTGCCCTTCTCGGCCTAAGTGCTGGGATTACAGGCATGAGCCACTGTGCCTGGCCTAGTCATGACTCACTTTGTTACTTTCACTTCGGTGGTTTATTGAGTTTGAATCTGTAAGTAAATGTTTCGTCATTAAATTTTGGAAGATTTTATTCCTATTTCTTCAGATGTTTCTTTTCTGTGCCTTTTTTTTTTTTGGAACTCTTGTTACACCTGTGTTGGAACACTGTATTGTCCTACAGTGTCTAAAGGTTGAATAATTTGTTTTCCCATTTTTTCTGTTTTTTAGACTATATAATTTATATTGATTTATCTTTGAATCCACAGATTCTTTATTTGCCATCTGAGTCTCCTGTTGAATGCCTATAGTGAATTCCTTGATTTTTAAATGGTACTTTTTTATCTCTAGAATTTCCACTTGGTCTTTTTATACTTTTTTGAGAACTCATTGTTAATCTGTTTCATTCAATTATTTGAACATACTATTTTTTCATTTATTGAATATAATTTATTACAAGTCCTTAAAAATATTTGCTGAATCTAACATTTGGACCTTACAAGTTATTTTTGATTATTGCTCTTTACTGATTATAGGTGATACTCTTTTTTGTTTTTTTGCATATGTAGTAATTTTTGTTGAAAACTGGGCAACTCTGGACTTTTTTTTTCTATGGTTGTTCGTTTGTTTTGTTTTAAATGATTTGCCTCATTTAGTTTGCAGATTGTGTTTTCTCCTTGGTCTACAGCTCTGACTTTTCTCTGCCCTGTATTTTTACTTTTTCCTTTTTTCTTTCCATAGCACTCTGAGGGTTTTCCATGTTTCTATATATCTTAGAGTTCAGTCAATGATTTAGCTACAGGTTCTGATAAAATTCCTTCAGCCCTTAGGCCCACTGTGTTGATCTGTATATTTTTAGGGATTGCATTCAAATTTGTGGCTACTAATCTAGTCTCTGTTGCCTTTGCTTTTTCAGTTAGTGACCCAGGTGTCTCCTGGATATAGGTACTTTCTCAATCAGCTAGGTCTGTGTGGAGTACTTATCTCAATCTTTCTATGGTTCTCTCTTTTTTAATATCTCCCTGCTAAATATCTAACTGGTCTGCTGTTCACCCTGAATTGTACCTGTATCTCTGATCTAGCAAAGCTGCTGATTTCTCCCATTGATTCATAACCAAGTCTGCCACTTTTAGCTGGAGAACTGCGGTTTTCATTTCTTACCCTGAATAGGTTTGCCCTGTCTGAAAGCAACAGTGCTACTTTTTACTGCCAGCCCCCAAATGGTAAAACTACAATTCTTACCAACTAAACTGGGGTGGTAATGACAGGAGTAGTCTCATCAATAAGGCCACTGACTCCTGATATTCTTACCTGAATTTCTAGCAATTTCTCAAGAATAAATATTTTTCAGTGAAAATTTTTTTCGGTTTTATTCCTGTCTTTTTTTATGGAGGGAAAATGCTGACTTCCATGTTAGCATCATTATTCCCCCTATTTTGCTTTTATAGTATGTTTCAATTTTTGCTACTTTCTCAGTCTTTTATTTATTACTGTGAAGAAATGAAAAATTTCTAATTTGGACTAGTATATAGAAATGTGAAGATTTAGTCCCATTTAAATTCAGTTCGGTTACTTAAAAAAAGTGGGTATAAATATTTATTAAATGTTTATATTAGTTATGTAGTTTAAAAATAATTTTTGAATGATGGATAGTTCCCTTCAATCTAATTGGTGTTCTTTGAAAGTATTCTTTGGGTCCAAAAATTCAGTATTTACATTTTTTAAATTATGAATTTTTGTTTTTGATGATTTAAAAAGAGAGATGGTGGAAGGTCGGGGAGAGAGAGAAAATTTAAACTAGACCTTGATACATAATTTCAGTACCTGTTTATGATTACCTTGGTACTTAGTATATAGTAACATAATTTTTTTGTTTTTTGAGACAGCGTCTCACTCTGTTGCCCAGGCTGGAGTGCAGTGGTGCAATCTTGGCTCACTTCAACCTCCGCCTCCCAGGTTCAAGTGATTGTCCTGCCTCAGCCTCCTGAGTAGCTGGTATTACAGGCGCCCACCCCCATGCCTGGCTAATTTTTGTATTTTTAGTAGAGACACGGTTTCACCATGTTGCCCAGGCTGGTCTTGATCTCCTGACCTCAAGCGATCTGCCCACCTCGGCCTCCCAAAGTGCTGGGATTACATGTGTGAGCCACCATTCCCGGCCTAGAACCTTAATTTTTGAAGGCCACCATGAAAAAAACAGAGGTGAATTTAGTAAAGGTTTCATATTAACTGAAAGTTAAATGGGGATATAAGCACAGTCTCAAGTGGAGAAAATTGGAGGGAGGATGGTCTTTACTGGTGACAGATAATATAGGCATGCCAAACTGTGTCATAGTCATCAGTAGCATTTCCAAATTTGAGTGACAATTTAATTTTCATTAAATGACAGAAATTTTCACATTCAGTTATTTAATATAAATTTTTCTCTACCGTGAAATCATTTAAACATTAGCTCTGATATTGAACTTAGGTCCACAGCTTGGAAGACTTATCCTTCCTTAGAAGTGACTGTGTTTTCTGACTCAGTGTCAGTCTCATCATATGCCCTGCTTAAATTGTTATAAATTTTTAATATTTGAGTCTAGTTTAATGATCTGTTATATTTTTAATATCTGTGAGCAGATTGAAATAATGTTACTATTCAGATTATCTTTTTGGGCGTTTCTCTTGCCTGATTTACATTTTCTGCATTGAAAATATACTGTACATACCATAGTGTATTTCAATTCAAAAATATCCATATCTATTTCTTTAAACATGTAACCATAGTAAAATAGATTGCATGAAAATATTTCCAGACTTGAATATTGTTCTTCATGGGTTATTTTTGTTATCTTCCTTATACTTTTCTTTATTTCCAAATAGAGAAGTGTACATTTATTTATACATTGTTTCATGATTAGATAAATATATAAATTTCATTGAAGCACTACAGGATTTTTCCTCCCTTTAATGTGTAAAGTATTTTTTTGTGCATTAAATAAGAACAAAACTATGGTCAAAAAGCAAAATAGGCCCATTTAACTTTTACAAAATTTACTGATGATGTTTAGCAGATAAACTAGTTTGATTCTGCTTTGGTTAGAAGTGTTCAAAATTTAAAAATTTTTTGTAGGATAACTATTAGGTTCATAGAATAATTTCAGGTTCTTTTGATCTTCTCATGTTATTAATCCTAATAAAACATTATTTGAAAGTATATAGACAATGTCTAGAGTTTATCTTTTGAAGAAATTATTGTAATTTTTTTGTTTTTGAGACAGAGTTTTGCTCTTGTTGCCCAGGCTGGAGTGCAATGGCATGATCTCAGCTCACTGCAACTTCTGCCTCTTGGGTTCAAGCGATTCTCCTGCCTCAGCCTCCAGAGTAGCTGGGATTACAGGCATGTGCCACCACGCCCAACTAATTTTGTATTTTTAGTAGAGACAGGGTTTTGCCATGTTGGTCTGGCTGGTCTCAAACTCCTGACCTCAGGTGATCTTCCCACCTCGGCCTCCCAGAGTGCTGGGATTACAGGTGTGAGCCACCGCGCCCAGCCCTATTGTGATTTTTAACCACAGATATTTCTGAGTTAAGCTATAGCAAGCACAGTTTTTTGATATGTTAAAATATCTTAGTGTGTTATGGTTTTTATTTTTATTTATTATGTATTTATGTTAATAATTTCCACCTTTATCTTAGATTCAGGGGGTACATGTGCAGGTTCGTTACATGGATATATTGTGTGATGCTGAGGTTTGAGGTATGATTGATCCTGTCACCCAAGTACTGAGTATAGCACCCTATAGTTAAGTTTTTCAACCTTTTCCCCCTTCCTTCTCTCCTTCTTGTAGTCCTCATTGTTTATTATTGCCATTTTTATGTCTATGAGTGCCCATTATTTAGCTCCTAGTTATAACTGAGAAGATGTGATATTTGGCTTTTTGTTCCTGCGTTAATTCACTTAGGATAATGACCTCCAGCTGCATCCACGTTTCTGCAACGGACATGATTTTGGTTTATGTTTATGGCTGTGTAATATTCTTTGGTGTATATGTATTACATTTTCTCTATCCAATCTACCATTGATAGAAACCTAGGTGGATTTCATGTCTTTGCTGTTGTGATTAGTGCTGTAATACACATACGAGTGCATGTGTTGTTGGTAGAATGATTTATTTTATTTTGGATATGTACCCAGTAATAAAATTGCTGAGTTGAATGGTAGTTCAAAGTTTTTTGAGAAATCTCCAAGCTGCTTTTCTTAGAGGCTGAACTAACTTTACATCCCCACCAACAGTGTGTAAGTGTAACCTTTTCTCTGCAGCTTTGCCAGAATCAGTTGTTTTTGACTTTTTAGTAATAGCTATTCTGACTGGTCTGAGATGGTATCTCATTGTTTTGATTTGCATTTTGCTGATGATTAGCAATGTTAATTAAGCATTTTTTCATATGTTTGTTGCCCACTTGTATGTCTTCTTTTAAGAAGTATCTGTTTGTGGTGTTTCCCATTTTTTAATGGGATTGATTTTAGCTTGTACAATTGTTTAAGTTCCTTATAGATTCTGGATATTAGACCTTTGTCGAATGCATAGTTTCTCAGTATTTTCCCATTCTGTAGATTGTCTGTTTACTGTCTTGACAGTTTCTTTGTACCTAAGCGCTTAGTTTAATTGGGTCCCACTCGTCAATTTTTGTTTGTATTGCAATTGCTTTTGAGGACTTAGTGATAAATTCTTTCCCAAGCCTGATGTCCAGAATGGTGTTTTCTAGGTTTTCTTCTAGGATTCTTCTAATTCGATGGCTTACATTTAAACCTTTAATCCATCTTGAGCTAAAAGGTTTTCTTTTTTTGGAGACAGGGTCTTGCTCTGTTGCCCAGGTTGGAGTGCAGTGGCACGATCACAGCTCACTACAGCCTCTGCCTCTGCATCTCAAGCGATCTTCCCACCTTGGCCTCCCAGGTAGCTGGGATTACAGGCATGTGCCACCATACCTGGATGATTTTTGCGTTTTTTGTAGAGATGGAGTTTTACCACGTTGCCCAGGCTGGTCTCAAATTCCTGGGCTCACGTGATCCACCCACCTTGGACTCCCAAAGTGTTGGGATACAGTTGTCAACTACCACACTTGGCTGAATTAAGTTTTGTATGGTGAAAGGTAAGGGTCCAGTTTCATTCTTCTGCATATGGCTAACCAGTTATTCCAATACCATTTATTGAATAGGGAGTCCTTTCCCCATTGCTTATTTTTCTCTACTTTGTCAAAGATCAGATGGCTGTAGGTATGTGGCTTTGTTTCTGGGTTCTCTATTTTGTTCCATTGGCACATGTGTCTGTTTTTATACCAGTACCATGCTGTTTTGGTCACTGTAGCCTTATAGTATAGTTTGAAGTTGGGTATTGTGATGACTCCAGCTTTGTTCTTTTTGTTTAGGATTGCCTTGCCTATTTGGGCTCTTGTTTTGGTTCCGTATGTATTTTAGTATAGTTTTTTTCTAGTTCTGTGAAAAATCACATTTGTAGTTTTGTAGGAATAGTATGGAATCTGTGGATTGCTTTGGGCAGTATGGCCATTTAAATAATACTGATTCTTCCATTCCTTGAGCATGGATATTGTAAAAGGAATTGCTTTCTTGATGTGGATATGAACTTGAAGGTTTTTGTTGTTTGGAAATGCTACTGATTTTTATACATCAATTTTATATCCTGAAACTGTACTGAAGTCATTTAATCAGTCACAGGAGCCTTTTGGAGGAGTCTTTAGAGTTTTCTAGTTATAGAATTATATTGTCATGAAGAGAGAGAGTTTGAATTTTTTTTGTCCTATTTGGATGCCTTTTGTTTCCTTTTTTTGCCTGATTGCTCTGGCAAGGACTTCCAGTGCTATGTTGAATAAGAGTGGTAAAAGTAGGCACCCTTGCACTCTTTTCTTGCTCCAGTTCTCAAAGGGAATGCTTCCTGTTTTTGTCTGTTTAATGTGATGTTAGCTGTGGGTTTACCCTAGATGGCTCTCATTATTTTGAGGTATGTTCCTTCTATGCCTGGTTTCTTGAGGATTTTTATGATGAAGAGATGCAGAATTTTATTGAAAGTTTTTTCCACATCTATTGGGATAAACATATGGTTTTGTTTTTAATTCTGTTTGTATTGAATCATATTTATTGATTCGTGTATGTTGAACCAACCTCGCATACCAGAAATGAAGCCTACTTGATCATGGTGAATTAACTTTTTGATGTGTTGCTGGATTTGGTTTGCTAATATTTTGTTGGTGACTTTTGCAGCTATGTTCATCAGGGATATTGGCCTGTAGTTTTCTTTTTTGCTGTGTCTCTGCTGGGTTTTGGTATCAGGGTGATGCCGGCTTTGTAAAATAAGTTAGGGTGGAGTTCCTTGTACTCAAGCTTTTTCTGAATATTTTTAGTAGGATTGCTACCACCTCTTCTTTGTATATCTGCTAGAATTTGGCAGTGAATTTACCTCATCTAGGATTTTTTTTGGTTGGTAGGTAACCAAAAAAAGAAAAGAAAAAAAAAATCTTGGACCAGAAAAATTCACTGCCAAATTTAAGCAGGTATACAGTTTCGGAGCTCAATCCTGGTCTGTTCAGGGTTTTAATTTCTTCCTGATTTTGTGTTTCTATGAATTTATCCATTTCCTATAGATTTTCTAGTTTGTGTGCATAGAGGTGTTCATAATTGTCTCTGAGGATCTTTTGTATTTCTATGAGATTGGTTGTATCATCAACTTTGTCATTTGTGATTGTGCTTATATGTGGATTTTTTTTTTAATCTAGCTAGTGGTCTATCAGTCTTCTTTATCCATTCAAATAACCAGCTTTTCGTTTTGTTGGTTCTTTGCATGGATTTTTTTTGGTCTCAGTTTTGCTTAGTTCTGCTCTGATTTTCATTATTTTTTTTTTCTTCTGGTAGCTTTGGGGTTAATAGTTTGTGTTTTTCTAGTTCCTCTAGGTGTGACGTTAGATTGTTAATTTTAGATCTTTCTAGCTTTTTGACTTAGGCCATTAGTGCTATGTGCTATAAAATTTCCTTTTTTTTTTGAGACAGTCCTGCTCTGTCGCCCAGGCTGGAGTGCAGTGGCTCAATCTCAGCTCACTACAACCTCTGCCTCCTGGGTTCAAGGGACTCTCCTGCCTCAGCCTCTCGAGTAGCTGGGATTACAGGCACCCACCACCATGCCTAGCTATTTTTTTTTTTTGTATTTTTGGTAGAGACAGGGTTTCACCATGTTGGCCAGGCTGGTCCAGAACTCCTGCTCTCAAGTGATCTGCCCACCTCGACCTGTGTTGGGATTATAGGCATGAGCCACTGTGCCTGGCCTAAAGTTTCGTCTTAACACTGCTTTGGCTGTATCCTAGAGATTTGGTTATGTTGTGTCTTTGTTTTCATTCATTTCAAAAAATTTTTAAATTTCTGCCTTCATTTCATTGTTTACCCAAAAGTCATTCAGGAGCAAGTTGTTCAACTTCCATGTAATTGTATGGTTTTGAGAGATCATCTTGGTATTGATTTCTATTTTTATTTCACTGTGGTCTGAGAATATGGTTGGCATGATTTCAATTTTTTGAATTTATTGAGACTTTCTTTATGGCGAAGCATGTGGTTGATCTTGGAGTATGTTTTGTGTGCAGATGAGAAGAATGTGTATCCTGTGGTTGATGGGTGGAGTATCCCATAGATGTCTGTTAGGTCCAATTAGTCAAGTGTTGAATTTATGTCCAGAATTTATTTGTTAGTTTTCTGCTTCCATGACATGTCTAATCCCTGTCAGTGGAGTGTTGAAATCCCCCACTATTATTGTGTGACTGTCTAAGTCTGTTCCTAGGTCTAGTAGTAGTTGTTTTATATATCTGATTGCTCTACTATTGGGTGCATATATATTTAAGGTAATTAAGTTTTCTTCTTGAATTGAACTATTTTTCATTATGCAATGCCGTTTTTTGTCCTTTTTAACTCTTGATAGTTTATTGTTTGTTTTATCTGATATAAGAATAGTGACACCTTTTCTTTTTCTAAGTTCTCTCTGTGTGATAGATCTTTCCTCAACCCTGTACTATGAGCCTATGAGTGGTGTTATATGTGAAATAGGTCTCTCTCTTTTTTTTTTTTTTGATACGGAGTCTTGCTCTGTCGCTCAGGCTGGAGTGCAGTGGTGCGATCTCCGCTCACTGCAAGCTCCGCCTCCCAGGTTCACGCCATTCTGCTGCCTCAGCCTCCTGAGTAGCTGGGAATACAGGCGCCCGCCACCATGCTTGGCTAATTTTTTTTTTTGTATTTTTAGTAAAGATGGGGTTTCACTATGTTAGCCAGGATGGTCTCGATCTCCTGACCTCGTGATCCGCCTGCCTCGGCCTCCGAAAGTGCTGGGATTACAGGCGTGAGCCACTGCGCCCAGCTGAAATAGGTCTCTTAAAGACAGTAGGTGGATGAGTTTTGTTTTTTTATCCAATATGCCATTCTGTTCCTTTTGAATGGGGCATTTAGACTGTTTACACTCGTAATTAATATTGATATGTGAGATTTTGATCCTATCATGAAGTTGTTAGCTGGTTGCTTTGTAATTTCTTTTGTGTGGTTGTTTTATAAGGTTTGCAAGCTATGGACATGTGTTTTTGTGGTAGTAAATGTTGTTCTTACATTTCCACGTTTAGAACTCCCTTAAGGATCTCTTGTAAGGTTGGTCTATAGGTAACAAATTCCCTTGATGCTTGCTTGCCTGAAAAACATTTATTTCTCCTTTGCTTATTAAGCTTAGTTTGGGTGGATATGAAATTTCTTGGCTAAATTTATTTTCTTTTAAGGTTACTGAAAATAAGCCCCCAATCTCTCCTGGCTTGTGTGGTTTCTGCTGAGAAGTCTGCTGTTAGGCTGATGGGGTTCTGTTTGTATGTGATCTGACCTTTTTCTCTAGCTACCTTTAAGATTTTTTCTTTAATATTGATCTTGGGCAGTCTGGTGACTACATGCTGTGGTGATGTTCATTTTGTGTGGTATCTTGTGATGTTCTCTAGATTTCTTGTATTTGGATGTCTGTATCTCTAGCAAAATTAGGTTAATTTTCTTGAATTGTTTCCTCACGTATGTTTTCCAGGTTGTTTTCTTTTTATCTATCTCTCTCAGTAATGCCAGTAATTTGTAGGTTTGGCTGCTTTACATAGTCTTATGTTTCTTGAAAACTTTTTTTCATTTTTCAACCTTTTTTTAAAAATGTTTGTTTAGGTAAATTTGAAAGATCAGTCTTCAAGCTTTGAAATTCTTTCTTTTGGTTTGTCCAGTCTGCTGATAAAACTTTCAGTTTTGTTTTGTAATTTCTTAAGTGAGTTTTTCAATTCCAGGATCTCTGATTGATTTCTTTTTAAGATGTTTAATCCCATTCATCTCCTGGATTGCTTTAGAAGTTTCTTTTAATTTTCAACATTGTCTTGGATATCATTGAGCTTCCTTGCAGTCCATGCTTTGAATTATTTATTTGTCAATTCTTCTGAGTTTCCATTTTGGTTATGGACCATGGTTGGAGAGCCAGTGTGATCCTTTGATGGTGTCACCACACTCAGATTTTTCATGGTGTCTGAAGTTTTGTGGTGGTTCCTTCTCCTTTGGAGATGCTGACACTTCTAACTTTTGTAATAATTTTCATGCTTTTAAGATTTTTTTCTTTCTCTATAATGTTATTATTATTATTTTTTTGTCTTCTTTCCCTTTCCCTGTCTTCATAGGGGGTGTGGCTATAGAGAATGCTGGGTAGGGCCTTTTGGCTTTGCTTCTGTAGCTTTATACACTTCCGTCAGCAGGTTTTATATTGGGCTGTGCAGTTCAACTTACAAGCCATTGGATGGCAGTTATGAGTAAGAGTGGGCTTTGGCCAATGTGGCTGGGACTTGACCCTTGTTTAGTGGGAGAAGCTCTCTGTTGCCTCAGGCAATAAGCTGATGTGTGGAGTGCATGGTAGTCTGAGCTCCCTCCTATGCTCTGGAGGAGGGCACAAAATATAGTGATGGGAAACTTCAGCCCCAAGTTCTGTGCATGGGAATGGGGATGGCCTAAACTCCTAATCCAGGAAAAATGGGTTTTCCAGATTCCTGGAGATCTACTGGCTGTGAAATGGAGAGGGTCTCCTACACCAGGATTTCTGCACTGGAATGGTGGGACACCTCAGGGTACTGAACCAGGCAAGCAGTTACTTTGAATCCCTGGAGATAGGCTTGGGTGTGAAACAGAGAAGGCCCCCTGTACCAGGATCTCTGCATGGGAATGGTGCAGAGGGTGCTGTTCCAGGTGAGTGAGTAGTCTGAATGCCTGGAAATCTGCCTGGCCATGGAGCAGAGAGGTTCCCCCTTGCACCAAGATCTTTGCACAGAGGGGTGAGGTGACTCAGGCTGCTGGACTAGCCAAGCAGCTGCTCTGAATGCCTGGAGATCTCCCTGGACGTGAAGCATAGAGGACCCCTCTGAACCTGGATCTCTGCAAAGGAAGAGTGGGGTGGCTCAGGCTGCCAATCTGGGCAAGCAAGTGCATTTAATGCCTGGAGATCTGCCTGTGCATCTTGCTGCACCACGTGGAATAGGGCTCAGGTTGCTAGTCCGTGGGAGTGGGTGTGTCAGTTGCCTGGAGATCTGCCTGGGCATGGAGCAAAGAGGGTCCAGTGCTAATGATCTGTGTCTATGAAGGGTGGAGTGGCTTGAATGCCTGGATTTCTGCCTGAGAGTGGAGCAGAGAGGGCCCTGCTGCACCACAGTGTCAGGGTAGCAGGCTGGAGCACCCAGCAATGACACATGCAGACTGGTTCCAGGTCACCAAGCTGCCTCTGCCTGCCAAGTCTTGTTGTCCAGGAGATATCGCAGCTGTAGCAGCTTTCCTCCCATCCCAGGCCTGCGACGGGGTAGAGTACAATTATAACACCTACTGCTGAGGCAGTTTTCACAATTCTGGCTCCAAAGCAGGGACTCTAATCTCTGGCATGCCTGCACAGCCACACTGCCAGATTTCCAGGTTGAATTGTATGTGTTTGAATTCAAAATGGCGTCCTGCTGTTGGTCCCTGCAACTTTTCCTGGTGTCTTTCCCTCACAGTATCTCCATACCTCTTTCCCAGTTAGCTCCAGGTCTTGGGAGAAACAAAGTGCTCTTGGGAACTAGGCTGCCTTTCATGATTCTGGTGGAGTCCTGCTTTTCTTCCTGAATTAAAGCTCACAGTTGATTTTTATGTACTATCTTGCTATTTCCAAGTGGCTGAGAAATGCTAAAGCCCGCAAATCTGCCGTCTTTGGTGAAAAAAACTCAAAAAACTATTGTGATTTTAAACTGATATTAATATTTCTTTTAAAAGGTTTAATTTTTATTTGGCTGAATTTAAATCCTTGAGGAAAAGAAACATACAACATATTAGTATTTTCCTAATGATTGACTGTTAAGTTTTTGTACTAAGATTTGAATTAAAATTATGCAGTTACAATGTGATATGGACCTGGATGCCTTTAGTTCATGTTTTAAAAAGAATCAAACTTCTTTTTTATATACCTGCTTTTCTATTGATCACTAGAGGTTGAAGATATTTCCTTTTTGTTCAGAATGTTTTCTAACTTACTAAACACCAAAATTTTGATCTAGGAGGATACTGATATCCTTAATTTTTAAAAGTAATTGTAAGAGTTTCTAATTACTGTTCTTGTTCTAAATGTTTATGAGGAAGGGAATGCTGTAATGAATCAATTTAATTTCAGTTTCATTATACTTTACTTATACTAAAATCAGAAGGCCTTCCTAGATCTTTTTTTTTTTTTTTTTTTTTGGGAGACAGAGTCTCACTGTGTTGCCCAGGCTGGAGTGCAGTGGCGTGATCTCAGCTCCCTGCAACCTCCACCTCCCAGGTTCAAGCGATTCTCCTGCCTCAGCCTCCCGAGAAGCTGGATTACAGGCACATGCCACCACACCCAGCTAATTTTTGTATTTTTAGTAGAGATGGGGTTTCACCATGTTGGCTAGGCTGGTCTCGAACTCCTGACTTCAGGTGATCTGCCCGCCTTGGCCTCCCAAACTGCTGGGATTACAGACGTGAGCCACTGCATCCGGCCGCCTCATAGATCTTTAAAAATTAAATTAGATTACTATATAATTTTTGAGAATTGAATGGGAAATTTATTTTTAGCAGTTCTTTGGTTGTAGATCTTTTTACTTTTGTAATTATTTCTGATTATCCTTTATTATTAGCCTGCTGTCTTGTTTTTCATGGTGACAATTATTTAGAAATTTAAATATGTGCTACCATTAGAGAATGCTTTCTTTCTACTGACTTAAAATAACAAGTTGGTAACCTTCAGAACATTTACAAGCCTGTAGCAGAAGGAAAAAAGTGTCTGAAAGCTAGCTTGATGCACACGTTACATATAAGTATGTGCATGGAAATGTCACCTCATTTCTTATATTCCAGTTTCTTCTCATTTCTTAGTTTTCATTGAAAGGAACTCTAGACTGAGATAAGCAGATTTTTTATATACAGAAATGTATAATAAGTTTCCTTCCATATTATTTGAAATAGGTTTATAATAATATGAAAAGTATATATTTTAAACCTTTCCATTTAAAAATTATACTCAAAATAGTTTGTTTTAAATTTTTATTCATTCAGTGTTATCTACAAACTTCTGGCATCGAAAAGTGAAGGAATCAGGGTACAAGCTCTTAAGGCAATGGGTTATTTTTTAAAACATCTGGCCCCAAAGTAAGTATGCCAAAATCTAAGATGGACTGTTATATTCTACTTACTTATTTTATAAATCTTTGCAGTAGTAATTTTGTTCTGTAGTCCTCTAGTTTTTCTTTTATTTTTATTCATAAATTGCTGTATAAATGTAATCCCACTAGTACATATTTTAAAAATTAAGTTGAACAGGAATAGTTTTTTTGTACATAAAATTATTTAAATTATTCGTATATTTAATGTGAATTATGAGAATTAGTTTGGACAGCTTGCATTCAAGAAGCTATGGAGACTTGATTTCAGGTGACTCACACCATTTTTGCTTTGTCTGTATTATAAAGTAATACAGTAACCTGGATGTTTGTCACATAGTGTGTTCTGCTGTATGCGTAACTCAAAACTGAAACTTCCGTGCTTATTTTCTTAGCTGAATACAGATATTCATGTTCTACCTCTTGTTCTTTGTACCAGAAGTAGTTTATTTTAAAAAGAAAATTTTGGGGGTAGAACAAGTGTTGGTAAACTGCAGTCTTTAGGAGTCCAGTTAGCCACCTGTAAATAAAGTTTCATTGGAAAACAGCCACAATAATTTATTTGTGTATCATCTGTGGCTGCTTTCATGATACAAGGACAGTGTTGAGTTGTGACAGAAATCACCTGGTCCACAAATTCTAAAATCTTTATCCCCTGGCCATTTGCAGAAAAACTTTGCTGACCCCAAGGGTAAAATTAAAGTTTGTGATCCTTTAGTTTCTGAATTTATGCTTGGAAGGTTAATTTTGGTATATATGTTTTCATAGTATTTATTTTTAAAAATTATATTACATTTCTCCTACTTTTTCTCCACATTGTTTTTCTACTTAAGTATTTATTGTGCTTTAGATGATCATCCCCAGGGGAGACTAAGTTAGTGCTGGTAGATTGTAGCAACTTCATTAAATAAATAACTGCTCTGAAGATTTTGGAGGAGGTTTTTGCTGTGCTGTAGCATAGGCAAACTTGTCTTTTTTTTTAATTTTTAACTTTGGCTATGCTTATGTAGTTAGCATTTCTCTGCTTAAAGGTTTGGTGGCCTTAAAAGTTCTAGATTGAAGATAGTTGGGAGAGTAATTGAGTTGGGAATTGTTTGTAATGTGAAAAAGTATTTTGTGTTTCCTTCATCCAGCATGTATATTAAGTAGAGCACAGAAAAACTCTATATTTGATGATTTCTTTTTGTGTAATTGCAGGAGGAAAGCAGAAGTCATGCTTGGACATGGATTATTTTCATTGCTAGCTGAAAGGCTCATGCTTCAGACAAATTTAATCACAATGACCACATATAATGTGCTGTTTGAGGTAGGAATGTACTTAGGATTTACTCCTCTAAATTTCTTATTATAAAAATGCCTCTTAACATTGTGTAGGTAAATAAGATCATTTATTTTTATTTTATTTTTTGAGACAGAGTCTCACTCTGTCACCCAGGCTGGAGTGCAGTGGTATAGTCTTGGCTCACTGCAATCTCCACCTCCCGGGTTCAAGTGATTCTCCTGTCTCAGCCTCCCCAGTAGCTGGGGTTACAGGTGCACACCACCACACCTGGCTAATTTTTGTATTTTTAGTAGTGACAGGGTTTCGCTATGTTGGCCAGGCTGGTCTCGAACTCCTGACCTCAGGCGATCTACCCACCTCAGCCTCCCAAAGTGCTGGGATTACAGGCATGAGCTACCATGCTGGCCAGATCATTTAAGTTTGTAATGTACAGCTTTGAAATGATATAAAGGAGATGTGGCTGCATTTTTATAAATCTATTATTAATCTGTGAATTTCTAAACAGTATTGTTATTTCTGTTTAAGTATTCCCTCCATTGTATTAACTATTTGATGTCTCATTTTATAATTAAGAAAACATAGAGTAATAATGCTGTAGTTATTTTAGAAGTATAATATTTAGCATGATAATATTGGACTAAAAATATACTATATTTTGATTAGTGTTGTACTTAAAGTTCATTAATAGTGATGCTAATCCAGTGATTTGCTAATGTAATCCATTGTTTTACTTCTGTAGATTCTTATAGAACAGATTGGTACTCAGGTGATACATAAACAGCATCCAGATCCTGATTCTTCAGTAAAGATACAAAACCCTCGTATGTATTTTATATACTTTAACAAAAACTACCTTTTGCTACTTAAAAAGAAAGTGACTGTGAACAACCTAAAATTTATGTTGTTGAAACAGTTTGTTAGATGAATATTTCATTAAGGGTGATGATATTATACTAGTTTTGTTTGTGTTTTATATTGAGTATTCCTTCGAATCAGCCTTAAGTTATGTGGAAATTCTTATAGAAAGGTTTTGAAGAATTGTTTGCTTAAGGTCTTAATGTAATATATGTTCAGACTTTCAGCAAAATTTTGATTGTGCTGTTTAGTGATGTCAGGCAGAATTACATGAACCATCGAGGTAGTTTTATCTTAAATTACTGTGAATATAAAAATACCAAATTTGGAATAGAAAAATATGTCTTCTATATTGTTTATGAAGATTGTCTTGTTAAACAGTCTTTTCTTTTGATATTTAGAATTCTTAAGCACTTGCATAAAGTATGCCTTTTTCATCTTGCTTTTTAAGATCATGTTATTAAAATTATTAGTTTGTAGATTTTCGAAATTTAATTACATTTTATGTGGTTAGGTGTATTTGTGTATTTGGTACTCCAGTGCTAATTTTCAAAGCACATGGCTTTGAAGTTTAATTTTCCTCAGCTTTCAGAGAAATGTAATGTCATTATTTTGCCTATGTTGCCCAGGCTGGTCTAAAACTCCTGGGCTCAAGCAGTCTTCCCACCTCAGCCTCCCAAAGTGCTGGTATTACAGGCATGAGCCTACTGCACCTGGTCTAAGTGCATATTTTTAAAAGAATTTTTTTTTGTTTTAATTTAAGCTAAGAAGCTAAGTTCTGGAGATTATTTATTTATTTAGAGACCGAGTCTTGTTGTGCTCTGTCGCCCAGACTAGAGTGCAGTGCCAGGATCTCAGCCACTGTAACCTCTGCCTCCTGGTTCAAGCGATTCTCCTGCCTCAGCCTCCCTGGTAGCTGGGATTACAGGCGCCTGCTACCAGGCCTGGTTAATTTTTGTATTTTTTGTGGAGATGGGATTTTGCCATGTTGGCCAGGGTGGTCTTGAACTCTTGACCTCAAATGATCCAACTGCCTCAGCCTCCCAAAGTTCTGGGATTACAGGCACGAGCCACTGTGCCTGGCCTAATTTAAGCTAAATTCTGGAGATTTAAATAGCTTTATGCTAAGACCATTACAATAGTAGTTTAGTTTGCATTTTCTGGGGAGATGGGATTCGTTGAATAGGTTTTAATTTCCTTTGGGTTTTTTGTTTCTAATTTTACTTTTAAGATTATGAAAGAAAATCTTCACACCTTTAAAAATTCACTATGGTAGGCCGGGCGTGGTGGCTCATGCCTGTAATCCCAGCACTTTGGGAGGCCGAGGCAGGTGGATCACGAGGTCAGGAGTTCAAGGCCAGCCTGACCAAGATGGTGAAATGCTGTCTCTACTAAAAATACAAAAATTAGCTGGGCATGGTGGCAGGCGCCTATAATCCCAGCTATGAAAGACTATGTGTGCATACCATAAATTATGATGAGGAATCTAAGAATTTATTATCTTTTTCTGAGATTTTGATTATAGTGTTTTTTATTTTATTTCATTATTATTTTTTTGAGACAGAGTCTTGCTCTGTCGCTTAGGCTGGGGTGCAGTGGCACAATCTTGGCTTACTGCAGCCTCTGCCTCCTGGGTTCAAGCGATTCACCTGTCTCACCCTCCTGAGTAGCTGGGATTACAGGCACACGCCACCACACCTGGCTAATTTTTATATTTTTAGTAGAGATGGGGTTTTGCCATGTTGGCCAGGCCGCTCTCGAACTCCTGGCCTCAAGTGATCCACCCACCTCAGCTTCCCAAAGTGTTGGAATTACAGGGGTGAGCCACCTCGCCCGGCCTACTTGTTTTTAAGATCAACTTTACTATTTGGTATATCTCAGAGAGAGTAAGCAGTTTCACTGACATTTAATTCATTTATAATTTAACTTGTTTTATTTTAACCTTTTAAAGTTCAGCTTTATTTTTGCACATTTGAATCATGAAAGAAATTTCCTTTCATATTTATAAATGCTTTCTAATGAATGTATTGTCATTTCTTTCCATAGGTGATTTTTTTAATAACAGAAGAGGATGTTTTTGGTAGACATTTGTGTTAGGGAAACTAAAGAAATTGTAATAGATCGATGACCTTCTATCATGAGTTTTTTGTTGAGTTTGGTTTTTACTTATTTATAAACTGTCTTACAGAGATACTAAAAGTAATTGCGACCCTACTTCGAAATTCTCCCCAGTGCCCAGAGAGCATGGAGGTTCGCAGAGCCTTTCTTTCTGACATGATTAAACTTTTTAATAACAGTAGAGAAAACAGGAGGTAAGCTGAATCAGAAAGCATTTATTTGCAGTATTCAAATGTACTTTTGTATAAGCCCATTTTATCTAAGAAAAATTGCTTTAAAAATATTGTGAAATGATTTTTCTATTTTTTTATTAAGAGTATGTAAATAATGTACCACATAGTTAAGTTAGAATTTTTAGTACCACATTGTTGAATTGTTCTTAATGTATAACTAAATGTGTTTCTTTTTTGGGGGGAGAGGGAGGGGCAGGGTTGTTTTGTTTTAAACCTTTAGATTTCTTTTAGATGATTTTTTTTTCTTCAGTAATTTAGTACCCTCTTATAATTTTCAGGAGCTTGCTACAATGCTCTGTGTGGCAAGAATGGATGCTTTCTCTCTGCTATTTTAATCCTAAGAATTCAGATGAGCAAAAGATAACGGAAATGGTATATGCCATATTCAGAATCCTGCTTTACCATGCAGTCAAATATGAGTGGGGTGGCTGGCGTGTGTGGGTAGACACTTTATCAATCACTCATTCAAAGGTAAGTTTCTTTATGAAAGCGTATTGTAGCATTTTAAATATCTATAATTTTTGAATTTTAGTCATTTAAAAAATTTGGATACTTAAAATCAAAGAAAAAAGGCAAGTTATCTTCTGAAAGTACAGCAAAATGAAAGCTCAAAAAGATTATCAATAGAAATAAATATAAAGCATTTCTAATTTCTTTAGAATCAAAATAATTTTTTCTAATGTTTTTACATATACTTATCTTTATAATGGTAAATCTATTGCCACAGCATAAAGGAATTTATACTAGGGTGGTGAAAAAGTAGTTGCGGCAAAAACTGCAGTTACTTTTGCACCAACCTAATCTTTTTTTTCGAGGAAGCCGTGTTTACAAACATGGGTCTCAGAATTTTATACGAGTTAAAAGCTTTTGAACACAAGGTGGCGCACTATATTCAAAGATGAGCAGTTGTTTTAGCAATGTAAGGTGGTTGAGTAAACAGAAAAGCTCTGGCTGATGTTTGCCGTTTGCTCATCTTGCAGGTAGCTAAAAACTGGGTTTGGAAGAATGTAGTCTTTTTTTTTTTTTTTTTTTTTAATTAAGCCAAAGTAAATTTAGTTATTTATGTATAGCTTAAATTTTTTTTTAAATACTCTAAGCGTACAAAAAGGATCACTGTTTATGAAATTGAGTTACCCCTCTACAATTGCTTTGTCTCCCCTTCTTCGCCTGACCCCCAACACCACTAGCTTTTATTTGCTGTTGTCTTTTGTCTTTTCTATACCTTTACTATGTGTATATAACTCTAAACAATAAAGAGTTTTATTTTTTATGTTTGCACTTAAGGTAAATGCGGCATACTGAATGCATTTTTTTGTTAATTACTGTTTGTGCCTATTATTGTTTGAGATTCATCCACATTGACCCATGTAGTTTTGTTCATTTTCTCAATTGTAGTGTATTGCATGACATGACTATTTATTTACCAACTAATTAGCATTTTTGTATACATTTTGTGCTTGTTCAATAATTTTCTGCATATATTCCTAGAAGTAGAATTGCTGACTTATAAGGTGAAAATATTGAACTTTACAAGATAATGCAAATTCTTTTCCAAAGTATCATATTCTAATACAATACAATATTCTAAAGTAGTGTATCAGTTTACATCTCACCAGCAGTGTTTAAGTTCTCATTGCTTCACATCACCTAATCACGTGGTGTGGCTGGAGTTTAAAAATTTGTCACTTTGATGAATTTAAAATGCTACATCACCATAATCTTGATCTGTGTTTTCTTGTTGTTTTGTGGGAGTTCTTTATGTAGTCTCATTCTTAATCGTTTGCTAGCTATGTTGTTTATGAATATCTTCTACCAATATGTGGATTATCTAATTATTTTTGTAGTTTTATGTTTGTACCTTCTGAGGAAAATTTACATTTCAAGTAATTAATGCATTAAAATTTATTAGTTTCACTTATGGTGTATGTTTTTTGAATTTTAAGAACTCTTTCATTACTCAGAAGGAATACTGTATAATTATATAGCTATTTATTTAATAAAAAATTGACTAGAAGGAATAAATACCAAGAATGATAATTGTTGTATATCTTTAAGTGTTACATTTTACTATCAAAGTTATTATTCTAAAATATTTTGTCATTCTGTAGAATATATTGCCATTTCTGGCCGGGTGTGGTGGCTCACGCCTGTAATCCCAGCACTTTGGGAGGCCAAGGCGGGTGGGTCACCTGAGGTCAAAAGTTGGAGACTAGCCTGGCCAACATGGTGAAACGCCATTTCTACTAAAAATACAAAAATTAGCCAGGCTTGGTGGCTTGCACCTGTAATCCCAGCTACTTGGGAGGCTGAGGCAGGAGAATTGCTTGAACCTGGGAGGCAGAGGTTGCAGTGAGCAGAGATAGAGCCATTGTACTCTAGCCTGGTGAGAAAGTGATACTCCATCTAAAAAAAAAAAAGAATATATTGCCCTTTCCTAATTACATGTTTCTAGGTATTTGCATAGCTTTTAATTATTGATTGAAAGTTCCTACAAATTGTTCATTGTGCCTCCTCTTTCCTCATTGAGAAGAAAGTATGCTTCTACAAGGGTTTACAAGGAGTAAAATCCATTTGTAAATAAGAAAAGAGATCTGATTTTATAAAATGGCTCCGTTTTAGTCACTGTATTGTTGAGGTTGATCACTTTTGTTTAAAACAGAATTCAGCTAGCCATGGCCTAAGGGTCAGATCTAAATAAAATTGTACTAGAATGTATCCACTACCATTCCTTTATATATTGTATATAGCTACTTTCACACTATAAGGATAATCATACATGTTACATCAACGACATGGCCCCTGAAATCTGAAATATTTACTATTTGGCTCATTACAGGAACTGTTTGCCATCGTTTCTGTAACTTTAGTTTGTGCTGATGCCCAGATATTCTCATTTCTATTGCAGTAGGCTGCTGCAATCTAGACTGATTTTTTTTCTCATACTATGTTACCATTTACAAAAGATTATAAGACAAATAGGGTTGACTTTGTGCCCCATATACATCTGGAGTAGATTTCAGAGATTTCTAGGGGAGATTCTAGGTTAGGGAAGTGCCCAGTATAAAGCAGATTTTTCACTTTTTCTAACAGATATATGTCAGTTCACCTTAGTTTCTTCAAGTCCTTAGGAAAGATGGCTGGAGGAGTATAAACTTTAAAGCAATCGTTGTTAAAAGTATAACCTAAAGACCTTGGGAGGGAGGCCGGGCACGATGGCACATGCATGTAATCACAGGCTGAGGCGGCTGGATCACTTGACGTCAGGAGTTCAGGACCAGCCTGGCCAACATGGTGAAACCCCATCTCTGCTAAAAATACAAAAATTAGCTGGGCATGGTGGTGCATGCCTGTAATCCCAGGTACTTGGGAGACTGAGGCAGGAGAATTGCCTGAACCCAGGAGGCAGAGGTTGCATTGAGCCAAGATCACACCACTTTACTCCAGCCTGGGTGACAGAGTGAGACTCTGTCTCAAAAAAAAAAAAAAAAAAGAACTTGGGCCCACGAGAGCTTTTCATGGGGTCTGTGCAGTCCTCCTTTCCTCCTGCCTATCTATATGAGGGTGGATTTTCTTTATATACATCAGCTAAACCAATATATGCAACAGATTGAATGCAAAAGCAAATATGAGAATGCAGTTGTCTTCTATGAAGCCAGTCTTTAAAGAGATTCACAAAAATATGAAATAATGGCACTCTTCTTGTTATTGTTTGGTTTTGAAAAATAATCATTTTCAAAAAATGTTATTTATATTATATATTGAGTTTATTATTTTTAAACGGGTTAATAGTTCTAAAAGGTCTCAGTTTTAATTCCTAATATAATAAGCAGTAGTAAATATAATCCACATAGATAAAGAGTCTTTGGGGACCTTAATACTTTTTAAGAATGTAAAGTGTTGCCTGGGCGCGGTGGCTCACGCCTGTAATCCCAGCACTTTGGGAGGCTGAGGCGGGTGGATCACGAGGCCAAGAGATTGAGTTCATCCTGGCCAACATGGTGAAACCCTGTCTCTACTAAAAATACAAAAATTAGCTGGGTGTGGTGGCGAGTGCCTGTAGTCCCAGCTACTTGTGAGGGTGAGGCAGAAGAATCTCTTGAACCCAGGAGGTGGAGGTTGTAGTGAGCCGAGATCACACTGCATTGCGTTGCACTGCGACAGAGCGAGACTCTGTCTCAAAAAAGAAAATAAATAAATAAATAAATAAAGTTTCATGAGACCAAAAAGTTTGAGAACTGCTATCTTAGAGAATAATAGGGTATTTAGGGTGAATAGATTAGTCTTTCTGAGTTCCCTATATACAAAATAAAGGAGTTGCATTAGGTGATATCTCAGGTGTTTTGAGCTTGTGAGCATTTATGACTAAGTATTTATATCCAGTTTTCAAATCCATTTGTGTAAGTAATGAAAGAATGTGGACTTTGGAGACAGGGTGTGAATCCTGATTTATAGTAATTATTAGCTGTGTAAGCTCAGGAAAAAGAGTCTCCGTGTCACCCAGGCTAGAGTGCAGTGGCGCAATCTTGGCTCACTGTAACCTCTGCCTCCCAGGCTCAAATGATTGTTATGCCTCAGCCTCCCGAGTAGCTGGGATTACAGTTGCCTGCCACTGCAACTGGCTAATTTTTGTATTTTTAGTAGAGACGGCGTTTTGCCATGTTGGCCAGGCTGGTCTCGAGCTCCTGACCTCAGGTGATCTGCCTGCCTCAGCCTCCCAAAGTGCTGGGATTACAGGGGTGAGCCACCAGGCCTGGCTTGTGTCTTAGTTTCTAACAAAAAAATTTGAAAAAAGTATATAATTTTAAAAAGAGAAAAAGGCTTTTAGAATAAGGATATAGAGAAAGGAAAAAAAAATATTTTTTGAGACAGGTGAAGTGTAGTGGTGTGCTCATAGCTCACTGCAACTTCAAACTCCTGGGCTCAAGTGATCCTCTCACCTCAGCCTCCTGAGTAGCTGGGACTACAGACAAGTGCTACCACACCTGGCTAATTTTTTAGTTTTTTTTGTAGAGACGAGGTCTTACTGTGTTGCTCAGGCTGGTCTTCAACTCCTGGACTCAAGTGGTCCCCCCGCCTGGGCCTCTGAAAGTGCTGGGATTATAGGCATGAGCCACCACACCCGGTTAGAATGTGTGTGTGTGTGTGTGTGTCTTTTTTAAATGAGACAGAGTCTTGCTCTGTCACCCTGGCTGGAATGCAGTGGTGCAATCTTGGCTCACTGAAACTCCGCCTCCTGGGTTCAAGCAATTCTCCTGCCTCAGCCTGGCGAGTAGCTGGGACTACAGGTGTGCACCTCCACACTCGGCTAATTTTTTTGTATTTTTACTAGAGACGGGGTTTTACCACGTTTCCCAGGCTAGTCTTGAACTCCTGAGCTCAGGGGATCCACTCACCTCCACCTCCCAAAGTGTTAGGATTACAGGCGTGCGTGACTGCACCTGGCCTTTTTTTTTTTTTTTTTTTTTTTATATTTTAAGTTCTAGGGTACATGTATACAACATGCAGATTTGTTACATATGTATACATGTGCCATGTTGGTGTGCTGCACCCATTAACTTGTCATTTACATTAGGTATATCTCCTAATGCTACCCTTCCCTTTCCCCCACCCCACGACAGGCCCCGGTGTGTGATGTTCCCTTTCCTGTGTCCATGTGTTCTCATTGTTCAATTCCCACCTATGAGTGAGAACATGCAGTGTTTGGTTTTCTGTCCTTGCGATGGCTTGCTGAGAATGATGGTTTCCAGCTTCATCCATGTCCCTACAAAGGACATGAACTCATCCTTTTTTATGGCTGCATAGTATTCCATGGTGCGCATGTGCCACATTTTCTTAATCCAGTCTATCATTGATGGACATTTGGGTTGGCTGCAAGTGTTTGCTATTGTGAATAGTGCCGCAATAAACATACGTGTGCATGTGCTTTATAACAGCATGATTTATAATCCTTTGGGTATATACCCAGTAATGAGATGGCTGGATCAAATGGTATTTCTAGTTCTAGATCCTTGAGGAATTGCCACACTGTCTTCCACAATGGTTGAACTAGTTTACAGTCCCACCAACAGTGTAAAAGTGTTCCTATTTCTCCACATCCTCTCCAGCACCTGTTTGTTTCCTTACTTTTTAATGATCGCCATTCTTTTTTTTTTTGGAGTCAGAGTCTTGCTCTGTCGCCCAGGCTGGAGTGCAGTGGTGTAATCTTGGCTCACTGCAACCTCCACTTCCCAGGTTCAAGCAATTCTCATGCCTCACCCTCTCAAGTAGCTGGGATTACAGGTGTTAGCCACTGTGCCTGGCAGAAAATATCTTTTTACAACTGTACAATGTGTTTGTGTTTTAAGCTAAATTTGATTTCAAAAGAGTCAAAAAGTTTTAAAAATTAAAATGTTTATAAAGTTAAAATGTTACAGTAAGCTAAGGTTAATTTCTTATTGAACAAAGAAAAGTAGTTTTAAAAAATAAATTTAGTGTAGCCTATATTTACAGTGTTTATAAAGTCTTCTGTAGTGTACTAGACCTACACATTTACTCACCACTTACTCACTGATTGACCCAGGGCAACTTCTAGTTTTATAAGCTCCATTCATGGTAAATGCCTTATATAGGTACCATTTTAAATCTTTTATATCGGATTTTTACTATACCTTTTCTATGTTTATATTTGTTTAGATACACATTTCTAAACCTTACGTACACACATATAAGGGCTGGGAATGGTGGCTCACACCTCTAATCCCAGCAGCATTTTGGAAGGCCAAGTCTGAAAGATGGCTTGAGGCCAGGAATTTGAGACCAGCCTGGGCAACAGAGTGAGTCTCAATCTACACACAGACACACACACACACACAACATTAGCTGGGATGGTGGCATGCACCTGTATTTCTAGCTACTCAGGAGGCTGAGGTGGGAGGATCACTTGAGCCCAGGAGTTTGAAGTAACGTAACAGTGAACTATGATTGTGCCACTGGACTCCAGCCTGGGTCACAGAGTGAGACTCAGTCTTTTGTTAAAACAAAAATTAAAACATTAAAAAAAATAGATACACAAATACATATATTGTGTTACAGTTGTCTGCAGTCTTCTGTACAGTAATAAGCTATACAGGTTTGTAGCCTAGGAGCAATAAGCTATACCATAGAGTCTAGGTATATAGTAGGTGATACAATCTAGTTTTGCATAAGTACACTCTATGGTGTTCACATGATGAAATTGCTTAATGATGCATTTCTCAGAACATATCTTCATGATTAAGTGATGCATGACTATAGTTTTGTTTAGTTTATATGTTTCTTTTTTTTTTTGAGACGGAGTCTCGCTCTGTCACCCTGGGTGGAGTGCCGTGGCACGATCTCGGCTCACTGCAAGCTCTGCCTCCTGGGTTCACGCCATTCTCCTGCCTCAGCCTCCCGAGTAGCTGGGACTAGAGGCGCCTGCCACCACGCCTGGCTAATTTTTTGTATTTTTAGTAGAGAAGAGGTTTCACCATGTTAGCCAGGATGGTCTCGATCTCCTGACTCGTGATCCGCCCGCTTCAGCCTCCCAAAGTGCTGGGATTACAGGCGTGAGCCACCGTGCCCGGCCTATATGTTTCTGTAGTCCAGTGACTTATGGCTTTAAACAGATCTTAAAATTTTTCTGAAGAAAATAGTTGCTTTAAGGAGAGGCCTCTAGTGCCTACTTTTGACCAAGAACCACACTGACTCAAGTTTTAGTATTCATTTATAAGATGGGATAATGCTAAGTTAATCATGGAATCTTTTTATCTTAGTAAAACTAGACCTATCACTTTTTGCTGTCAAAGTATACTTTTAAAAATACATGCTAAAACATTACTTATGAGAGGGAAACAAAAGTTTAAAGTTGTGAGTTGGTTCTTATATTTGTTCACCTTTTATTTTAGTGTTTCATACATGTTTTTAATTTTATTCCCTCGTGTGGATTTTCTTCATTTTTAAAAGGCTTTTCTGTTTCATGAGGCTTATACAAAGTAATTTATTTGAATGCTGTTAAGTTTTTGGAATTTTAAATCTTTATAGCTATTTTAAAAATAAGACAGAAACTTATACCCTAAGGCTCTTCAAGTCATTATTTAATAAAGCTTAGAATAGAGCTGTAGTGATTCACTAAGTAGGTGAACAATTTTTAGCAGCTATTAAAAATTCCACTGGAATTGTTGGAACGAAATTTTCTTTTCTCTAAAAATATCAATTCTGAAGATTTTATAATACTTTTATACATACAGTGTAAAAGTGATGCTTTTTCCTTTTTGCAGTCATTTTGAATCTCAATATCACAAATTTATAACATGGTTCTTGATAAAGAACTGATGTGTAAAGAACTAATGTTGCAGAATTGGATAGCTTTTGCAGAGTTACATCAGGATACATGCTGCTGCTATAAAAAGCCAAAGAAACTCAATTGCAATTTTATTGTCCAGTTTGATAGATTTCCTGCCACCTTTGTAGCAGGGAAGCTGTTTGTCACTATATGCCTCTCCTCCAGCAGCTGAACTGGGTTTTATAAGCAGTAATAGGCTCTTCTAGTATAACTGTACTATGTTGGTTACTTTGATCTCAGGGTTTTAAAGTGTGCACCTAGTAACGTTTGTGATTTCATTGTCTTATTTGTTGTCTAGGTTTTCATTTTTTTTGTTTGTTTGTTTTTGGCTTCAAATTGAACATTTTTGTGTGCTTAAGTAATACTTTTTTCACTTGGTATGATAAAATGCTTTTACTCATTAATTAAAATTTAAATTAAGGCATTTAAACTATTCTGAATTATGAGAATTTTCTAAACACATTCTTTTCTAAACAAATAAAACTAACACCTTAGATACTGTATTTTGTCTAGACTTATATTGCTGTAAGGTAGAATGGGTTTATGACTTAAAATGAATAAAGATTAGTCATGCTGGAGTTAAAAGTATAATATGAATTGGATTTCCTCCTAAATAGTGAATTTGAGGATAAAGTCCTTAATTATCTTGGATTATTTGAAATATCTGAAGATTTTACTTGCTGTTTACTGATGAAATATCTGAAGTATAAATTTCAGTCACTGTACATAAGAAAAAACTACTATTTAGATTGGGTAAAAGCATGTGGAAATAAGATTTTTTAAAAAGAATTCTCTATTTGGTTTATTAAAATTATTTTTAAAATCATAAGATATGAACTGACATATACAAAAATGTATATGTGTTTATGGTGGCTGAATGATAAGATTAAAAGCGACTTGTTTGAAGAAATTTCAAAAGTTACAAAATTAGCCGGACATGGTGGCTCATGCCTCCCAGCACTTTGGGAAGCTGAGTTAGGTGGATCACTTGAGGCCAGAGTTTGAGACCAGCCTGGTCAACGTGGTGAAACTCTGTCTCTACTAAAAATACAAAAATTAGCCAGGAGTGGTGGTGCATGCCTGTGGTCCCAGCTACTTGGGGGTGGAGGCATGCAAATCACTTGAATACAGGATGCTGAAGCTGCAGTGAGCTGAGATTGTGCCACTGCACTCCAGCCTGGGTGATGGAGGGAGATATCTCACAAAAATTATAAAAATAAAAAAGTTACAAAATGTCCGCATTTCATGGATTATCAGCACTTCACACCTTATTTAGTTGCTAAATAATTCTTTAAAAATACCTGATTCCTGGGTGAGTGTTTGTGTGTATGTTTTTACCAAATTTAAATGGCACTTAAAAAAAAAAAAAAAGAAAAAGAGAGAGAGACAGAGTGTTGCTGTGCTTCCCAGGCTGGAGTGCGGTGGTTCTTTACAGGTGCCATTATATATAGCACACTACAGCCTCATACTCCTTGGCTCAAGTGATCCTCTCCCTTCAGCCTCTCCAGTAGCTGGGACTGCAGGCATGCACCTTTGTTCCTGGCTAAAAGTATTCTTAGCTTTAACATTTTGAAACCAAATAGCATTTATTATTTAAAAAAATTTAAAATACTAATAATAAGTTTTCATTACAGGAAATCTTGAACCCAGCAGAAATGCATACACACGGAAAACAAAAATTACCCATTATCCAAACACCTATGTATAACTTATTAACATTTTGGTGCAAGATCTTTTAGTCTTCTCTTCTATACATGAATCTATACATACATATAATTATTTGCTAACAAAATGTGATTGTATTTTTACTATTTTAAAGTATTATTTAATGATATGCTTCTTACATGAATTTTAATGCCTGCATATTATATGACATTATGGAGAAGAGCATAAGATTCAGCTTTGATATAACATTTGAATGTTATTAGACCACTTAAAATTCTAGGAAGGGGTGACCGTGTAAATGATTCAAGTTTTCTTTTTATATTCTGGCATTCTCCAAAATTGTATTTAGAAAAATTGACGGAAGAGAGATTTAAAAAATCTATTGATTTATATTATAATCATACTTTATCTGTTCCTTATCATTGAGCAATGATGAGCCTGGTTCAATACTGTAACCCTTATTTTGTAGGATACATTCCTATAAGTGGAATTTCCAGAGGAAGGAGTCTGTACATGTTTTAAAAAGTTTTTAGTAGATATTGCTAAATTGCCCTCTAAAAATTTGTACCAGTTTATACTCTAGATTTGCATGAAAACATCTGTTTAGACTGTTTTTAAGAGATTAAAATTGATCAAAATGACTTTGTTTTAAAAATGAAAAGATTAGAAGTTATTTGCTGCAACATTCTTTTGTCAGTGTTCTTCCTATCTTTATAAATGGGGATTGTACTACCAACCTTTAGAATTGCTCTTAATTATGTCAGTAATGCTTGATTTTACCATTATATCTGTTACCTATACCATTGTTGTACATCAGAGTCTCTATAAAAGATCTCATGAATGTGGTGGCAATCATTTTGACTTACGCTCATTGATAATACATATGGGAAGATCCACCTGTTTTTAAAGATATATCTTATTTATCAAAGGTTGGTAACTTAATCAGAAGTTAACATCATATTTAGCTGGTATTTTCATATGAAAGCAGATACTGAAAAAGATGCCTTTGCTTAAAAACAAAGTCAGTTGCTAAACATTGCCTAACAGTTTAAAAAGTCTAAATTTTACAGGTTATATGGTTTTAATATATAGATTAAAAAGATAATAACATCTGGATGTATTGTGTTTATCTTTTATCTACTAATTAGTAAATTTGAGTGCCAATTAAGTTGAAAAGTAATGGCAAAAGAAATGTTATAGTCATTAGCTCACAAATATCTTTAACTAGTAGTTTATAGAAGTGCTTTCCAAACATTACAAACAGCTATAGATTAGCTATCAAATGATTGTGAAGATTAATGACTAGTCTTTTAGCTGGGTAATTTAGAACAATATCTGGCAATTAATTGGAAATTATCAGTTTTAAAGTCACAAATATCTTAAGGAAAACAGCATCCAAAAAGATAATACTGATAATTGTTCAATTGCAATTTAGCTTTTAGACCATTGGATAAATTAAATTAAGGGCAAATTTAAAAACCAAATGACTTTAGAATTTTAAAAGCATTTCAGATTCTGAAGGTAAATGTTTTTCTATCTGTGGTTTTATACTCTGACTATTAATCAAGTATGAAGCGAGAAAAAATACCTTTTCAGATATTTGAGATCTCAAAACATTTATATACATCCTTTCTTAAGAAGGCACTGCAGGATATTGCACAAAAGGAGAGAATAATACAAAAAGAAAGAAATGAAATATAAGAAACAAGAGACAACATAGAAGAGAGATGAAGGGGATCTCCAGGACTGTAGAAAGGGAGATCCCAATAGCAGCTATGTAGTAGGCAGATGACAGTCCATCTGGACTGGAGCAGTTTCACTCAGGAGAGGTGGACCTGTACTTAGCTTGCTTGCCTTCATCATGTGCTGATTAAATTCCTGTTTTCCCGTCTAATGTGAATCACTTGAAGATTCTCACGTCACTCCACAAAGACATGCTGTGCTTCAACCTACTTCTTAGGGTAGAGGTTCACCATGGTGAGCTTAGAATTGAAAAATATAAAGTATTTCATGCCAATACACTCTACCTGGCACACACCACCTCTGATAGATTCTCCAGTTCTCTTGACCTCTATATTTCCTGTATTTCCTAATGACTTGCCTATAAGACTTCCCAGAAATGGCTTTACATATTCTCTCAAATAAGCTGAAGCCGTGCTGCAACTCACAGATTCTGCGTATCTTGTCTTTTCTTGGGAGCCTCAGGTGTGGCAGTATTGCTCTTTAAAATATAATTGGCTAGGTTTGTGTTAGACTTAGTTTTTTAAACTAAACATAATGGGTATGTTTAGTATATAGATAGTAAAACTATCTTTTAAAATTATCTCCCAAAGCTCTGTCCTCCAGGTAAAACTATTTATAAACAGTGAACAACAAAAATACCAGGATAGTGATTTTTTTCTGATTGTAGTGGAGAAATAGGGAGTACAGTTTGGGCAGGGCACATAGGGGAATTGTGAGGTACTGGTAATGTTTTACTTCTTGACATGGGTGGTAGGTATGTGAAATTAAAAAAAATTGTTTCTTAATCCGTACATATAAATTACATATACTCATGTTTATTGATCCATTGTATAATACAAATTCTAAAAACCTTTAATATAAATAGAATCAAAGCAAATGATTATTGAAAACTAAAGTCATTCTATAACACAGGCTATTGTAGAAATAAATGGCCTATTTTCAAAATGACCGTGAGGTTGGTAATATGTAACTTGCTTTCTTTTGACAATGATAATTGTTTATTGGTGCAGAAATGCTCTCTCTAAAGTCAGTTTTCCAAAAAGTAGGCTAACCAGTCTTTTTTTTTTTTGGAGACGGAGTCTCACTCTGTCACCCAGGGTGGAGTGCAGTGGTGCTATTTTGGCTCACTGCAACCTCTGCCTCCTGGGTTGGGTTCAAGCAATTTTCCTGCCTCAGCTTCCTGAGTAGCTGGGATTACAGGTGTGTGCCACCACGCCCAGCTAATGTTTGTATTTTTAGTAGAGACAATGTTTCGCCATGTTGGCCAGGCTGGTCTCAAACTCCTGACCTCAGGTCATCTGCACACCTTGGACTCCTAAAGTGCTGGGATTACAGGTGTTAGCCACCGTGCCCAGCCACTGATCTTTTAAAAAGGGAAATCAGATTGTCTTCCCTACACTCTTAATTCTCAAATGGCTCTCTCAGAATAAAATACAGTCTTTAACACAGTCTATAATGTTCTACAATCATAATCTAGCTCGTGGCCACATCTTTGACCTCATTTTCTTTAGTTCTCAGTTTATTGCTTTATTGTTATTCATCATACATACCAAGCTTATTTCAGCTCCAAGGCCTTTGCATTTGTTCTTCTCTGCCTGAAACGCTTTTCTTTTTACATAGCTTGCTCTCTCTTTTATTCTTGCCTTTGTTCAAATGGAACAGAGAGGCCTACTGCAGTTACACTAGTAAATACACCTTCTCACCTAGAGTTTCATCACAGTTCTTCACTGTGTACTTCTCCCTCCCTTCAAAGCTCTTATTACTATTTGACATTATCTTACATATTCGTGTGTTTATTTTCTGACACCTTCTTTAGAATATAAGCTCCATGAAGTCAGGAACAATGTGTTCATCACACAATGCCTGGCCTGCTACCGATGTTCAGTAAATTTTTGTTGAATAAATATGAGGAATTGGTCAATTAAAATACAGAACCCATGTCAAATAAAATATTGGCATTGTGAATGTAAAAGAAATTGATATTTTGTTAATGTGATTATGTCATTTTACTGTTTAGTGAGGAATACATGCATTTATTGTTGAAATATTGTAAAAAGATTTCTAAGTTTTAGAATTAAGAACGTAGTTACAATTAGGAAAAATACAAATATTCACAGGAAAATATTTATTCCTTGAACATTTTTATTTTTAGGTATATCACATGGCATGAATGTTCTGTATATGTCATGAGTAAAAGCGAGTTAATGTCGATAGAAGGAAATTTTTGCATTGAGAGTCATTTTTACTTTTGTTTGCTTTTCATCTATGTGTATACTCTTGTGATTCAATAAGGCCTATTGATTTTTGTGAATAAAAAAATCAGCTTTTCTTCCTTGATTGTCCTACCATCCTCTTATACTATGGCTCAATAAAGATTTATTGAATGAATGTTCAATTTACTCTATATAATAATGTAGATTACAGAAACAAACACTTTTGGGATTAATAAACTATAATTAGGCTTATACTTTCTGCATGTGTTATGGGTTTTTCTGGCATTTTTGTTGCAAGGGGTGATGGGGGTTACCATTGAAACACCAATGGAAATCACATGATGGTGTCTATAAGATAATCCTTAGATTTTAAAAATTCTAAATCTTGTGACATTAACAAGTACAGCACTCTCTTTAAAAAAAAAATTTACTTTTTCAGTTTTTTTCCATTTGGGTAAAAGGCAAAGCATGATATAGGAATGTTTATGGTGCCTAATATATAGTAGTCACTCAGATATAAAGGGAATGAATGGATGTATGGATGGATCAATTGAAACATTCAGACTATTTTCGACCAGTTCAAACTTTGGAAATTATGGTTAACTTTTGGTTGAAGGGCTGTATCTTTTTTCTCCCATTGCTAAAAGAATTAGTATTCATTAGCTTAGTGAGATAATGGTTTTGTAGCTTAATAGATACCTGTAGAGCTACTGTAATGGTGAACATAATTAATTGATATTTTTAATCTCTCCTGCGGACACGTCCTGGGGAAATTGGTATTCATAGCAGTTGAAACAAGTGTTATCCAGTGCATAAAGCACTTCCCAGTGGTACATACTTAAATTCTGGTACAAGTTATGGTGGCCAGTAGAATAGTGTATCCTTTTCCTATACATGTTTAATAATAGGCTAAATAATTATGTTCTTCTTGTGGTTTCATGCTGTGTTACTTGTTAACATTAAAATTGGCTGTAGTTTTTAATGAATATTTAGATTTCTGTGATTGACTTACATTTATCATTCTACTAAAATAAAATAGGAAAATTAAGTTTTATTGTATTATATAAACTATGTTTGAAAATTATTTAATTTTATATTTTGTATTGTGTGTTCATTTCTCATGCATATTTTAAATGATTGTACATTTTTTACCTAGGTCACTTTTGAAATACACAAAGAAAACCTTGCCAATATATTTAGAGAACAGCAAGGAAAAGTTGATGAAGAAATAGGGCTGTGTTCTTCAACTTCAGTTCAAGCAGCCTCTGGCATTAGAAGGGATGTTAATGTTTCGGTAGGATCCCAGCAACCAGATACGAAGGATTCTTCTGTCTATCCTCATTTCACCACAAATGGTAATGAAAATTCAAGTACAGAGAAGACAAGTTCACTAGAATCTGCATCTAATATTGAACTGCAAACTACTAATACATCTTATGAAGAAATGAAAGCTGAGCAAGAAAATCAGGAGTTACCAGATGAAGGCACTTTAGAAGAAACACTGACAAATGAGACAAGGAATGCAGGTGATTTAGAAGTATCTTCCGACATAATAGAAGCTGTGACTGTTTCCTCTAATTCTTTTATAACAACTGGCAAAGATTCAATGACTGTCAGTGAAGTAACTGCTTCTATAAGTTCTCCTTCAGAAGAGGATACTTCAGAGATGCCAGAATTCTTGGATAAGTCTATAGTAGAGGAAGAGGAAGATGATGATTATGTGGAACTGAAAGTAGAAGGCAGTCCTACTGAGGAAGCTAATCTACCCACAGAGCTCCAAGATAACAGTTTGTCTCCAGCTGCATCTGAAGCCAGTGAAAAACTGGACATGTTTGGTAATGATCACAAATTAATATTTCAAGAAGGAAAACCTGTTACTGAAAAGCAAACTGATTCTGAAACTCAAGATTCTAAAGATTCTGGAATTCAGACTATGACAGCATCAGGGTCTTCAGCTATGTCACCAGAAACTACTGTTTCCCAAATAGCTGTAGAATCAGACCTTGGTCAGATGCTGGAGGAAGGGAAGAAAGCAACTAACCTCACTAGAGAAACCAAATTAATTAATGATTGTCATGGTAGTGTCTCTGAGGCTTCTTCTTCTGAGCAAAAGATTGCGAAGTTGGATGTTTCCAATGTTGCTACAGATACTGAGAGGCTGGAGTTGAAGGCCAGTCCCAATGTGGAAGCACCTCAACCTCATCGACATGTGCTTGAGGTGATTTTATATATTGTCTTATTCAAGTATTTTTGCACTGAGTTAAAAAAGAGCAAATGTATATACTTAAATTTTATTTTATTTTGAATGTGGTTCACATGCTATTCACAACTAAATAAATGCAATGAATGTGAAGATTGTATTTCAGATCGTTAGCACAGTGTTTGGCAGTTAATGTGAGTTCATTAAATGACAGTTTTTGTTACTATTTTTACCATAGCATCACCAAAAGTTACCACTTTGAAGGACTGGTGTAATTTTAGTTTATAAAACAAATATTGGAAACACTTGCATTTTACCTTTTATTTGACTAACCCAATCCTAGTACATTAGTTTTCCAACAAACTCTAGGGCTACCTACCTGCCAGTGTATAATTTTAGTTACCAAGCATGTGATTTAAAATTGTATTATGAAGTCTTTAAGAGAGAGGAGCCTTTGTGAAATCTAGAGGCACAGCCTTCTCCTCTGTCCATATCTCAGAGTGACCCATGAGACAATGCTTGGTAGCATGTTGTCATTTTCCACTTTATTCAATTCTTATCCTCTATCCCACCCTCCTTTTTTTTTGTTTTTGTTGGTTGGTTCTTCATTATGTTATCTCTGTTTTTATTCTTCATTCTAGCCACTTCATAATCCAGATACCACTTAGATTCTAAATACTGCCTTGTAGGCTAAGGCTAAAAACTAAGAACTGTTACTTGATTCCTTTATAAAATGCTACATAGTGGTAATACTTAACATGGTTCCAAGTTAATTACTTTTAAATTGTGGTAGTTTTGCACTTTTGATAGCTTTGCTTACATGTACTAAAATATTAATGTTATTACTCATTGATTATTTTTCTTTCTCTAATTTGGTTCTTATAGTGTCTTAAAAATGTGTTAGATGAATTGCATAGAAGCTACTAAATTATTTACTTTGCTAAAGCCTCCTGCTGAAGTTGAACCTATTTTATTACTTTTTAAATTTCTGTATTAGATATCAAGGCAACATGAGCAGCCAGGGCAAGGAATAGCACCAGATGCAGTTAATGGACAAAGGAGGGATTCCAGATCTACTATGTTTCGTATTCCTGAGTTCAACTGGTCTCAGATGCATCAACGTTTGCTCACTGATCTATTATTTTCAATAGAAACAGATATACAGATGTGGAGAAGGTTTGTCTATATGTTTATTATGGAAGATGTGTATAAACCTAGTCTTTATTTTCAAAGAAATCCATAGAAACACTTTGTAATTAATTTCAGACATTTGGTTAAAAAGTAGAATAGAAATTATTCTATGGCAGGGTTTTACTGAATTAACTTTTATTCTCCATTATAAGAATGGAATCCTTATCTGGATTACAAAAATGTGAAAAGCAGAGGTTTCTCTTTTAAAAAAATCTGTAGTAGATTTCCTGTAGCAATTTTATGGCATGGAATTCACCAGAAGGTAGGTTTATCAAGTTGGTTTATTACTAGAAGTATTAAAAAATAATTGGTATAGGCCGGGCGTAGTTGCTCAAGCCTGTAATCCTAGCACTTTGGGAGGCCGATGCAGGCGGATCATAAGGTCAGGAGATCGAGACCATCCTGGCTAATACGGTGAAACCCTGTTTCTACTAAAAATACAAAAAAATTAGCTGGGAGTGGTGGCGGGCGTCTGTAGTCCCAGCTACTTGGGAGGCTGAGGCAGGAGAATGGTGTGAACCCGGGAGGCGGAGCTTGCAGTGAGCCGAGACCGCGCTACTGCACTCCAGCCTGGGTGACAGAGCGAGACACTGTCTCAAAAAAAAAAAAAAAAAAAAAAAAAAAAATTTTTATAACATTATCAATATTTCCAATGTATTTTTAGCATTAAAAAAATCTGTGAACTTCAAATTATCCTCCATTGTATGATTTATGATTTTAAAGTGACCTAATTTATTTGTTTTTATTTGTGTAAGATTCTTGTTATGTTTAAAAGCATTTTATAGGCATTACAGAAGAAAATTCATTTTTAATAGCACATTTACCAGTATTTACCTCATAATTTTTGTCACATGATTTCTTAGTTTTGTTCCCAGTAAGGATAATTTTCTTCAACTTTTTAAATCCAGTGTAAAATGAATAGTATTTATGTTTCAGCACTGAAGGAGGGCATGGATAGTAACTACTGATATGGAATGGTCTGTTTCTTCTGAAGAAGTATACACCCTCCAAATGCCTGCTGCATCATCTTCCTTCAGTTTTCAAGATGAAGCAAAAGCACCTTCTTATCTTTCCTCCCCTCAAGTAGGCAAACTGTGATTTCCTTTCTTTAGCTTTATCAGTAAACATCGTTTATCTTTGGACAGCCATTCAACAAAGACAGTTATGGACTTCGTGAATAGCAGTGATAATGTCGTCTTTGTACACAACACAATTCATCTCATCTCTCAAGTGATGGACAATATGGTCATGGCTTGTGGGGGTATACTGCCATTGCTTTCAGCTGCTACATCGGCTACAGTAAGGACTTAATTACTATATAAAATTGGTGTGAAAACATGAGTGTTATGCAACTTTATTGACTAAAACTTAAATGTGGTGGTTACTATGCATTATAGGTGCTATAAATCAAAAACAATAGGATCTTTTACTTGAGAGGACCTTAGAAACTGTTCTAGTAATGAAAGAACTAAAAAGAATGTTGATTCCCTAAGTATGAGTCAGCTAGTGAAGAATATGGTTCATGGTGTTTCACCTGTATGTTTCTGTTGCTCCTCCTCATCCCCCGCCCTTTTTCGATGAAATAATAAGTATAAATCACTCTGTGTTACTAGGTTTCTGAAAGTCTGACTTCTTAGCAATTTATAAATTTTAGGACTATATCTGGTAAAATTTTTTTTTCCAGAATATATATTTATAAATGTCAAACTTTATTCTTTACAGCATGAACTGGAAAATATTGAACCTACTCAAGGCCTTTCAATAGAAGCCTCTGTGACATTTTTGCAGAGGCTAATTAGCCTTGTGGATGTGCTTATATTTGCAAGTTCTCTTGGCTTTACTGAAATCGAAGCTGAAAAAAGTATGTCATCTGGAGGAATTTTGCGGCAGTGTCTCCGACTAGGTGAGGTGCTAAAAACCGTTGGGAATTTACTAAAAAAAAATTTTCAGTAATTCAGAGATGACATTGAAAATTATCCGTCTTCTGTTGGTGAGAAAATATGTTAGCTAATTTGTCATATGGTTACTTTTTAATATATGTAGTAGTAGTTGGTAAGTTGGATGGGCAAGAAGGAGGATGTATTTTGAAAAATTTACTAAGGTGATTTTGGTCAGGAGTTTCCACTCTCCCCTATCCTTTTTTTTTTCTTTTTTCTCCCTGAAATGGTGGTTCTGCTTTGTTGCCAAGGCTGGTGTCAAAATCCTGGGCTCAAGTGATCCCGCCTCCTCCTCCTTCCTAGTAGCTGGAATTAGAGGTACTCCCCTATCTCTTTTTGCTCTAAAGTAGTGCTTCTGAAATTTTAAGGAGATACATAAACTTAAGGTGATTAAAAAACACAAGGTGATTCATAAATTTGATGATCTTGTTAAAATGCAGATTAGATTATATAGGTCTAGGCTGGGGCGGTGGCTCACACCTGTAATCCCAGCTCTTTGGGAGCCAAAGTGGGTGGATCCCCTGAGGTCAGGAGTTTGAGACCAGCCTGGCCAACATGGCAAAAACCCGTCTTTACTAAAAATACAAAAATTAACCAGGTGTGGTGGTGCACACTTGTAATCCCAGCTACTTGGGAAGCTGAGGCAGCAGAATCGCTTGAACCCGGAAGTTGGAGATTGCAGTGAGCCAAGATCGCACCACTGCACTGCAGCCTGGGCAATTGAGCAGGACTCTGTCTCAAAAAAAAGGGTTATAGAGGTCTAGGGTGAGGCCTAAAATTGACTATCAAGTCCCAGGTGATGTTGATGCTGCTTTTCTTACAAACACACTTGAATAACAACGTTCTAAACTAGCATCATTCAAGTACAGCCTTTATTCAAAAAAGCTGTGGTAATTTGTTAATGCAGTTAATAAAATCATGAAATCTCTGTTCTTCTCCTGGAAACACTTCTTCCCTAAGTAAAAGTAAAAATACATGAAATGACTTTTTAGTGTTAACTGGACTTCTTAGGTGAAGCAAAAAACAAAACAAAAAAAAACTTTTTTTTTGCATAATTTTCCTTCTATATAGTTGTAAATATCGAGACTTTGTTAAATGATTTGATTATTAAGTGAAGAGAAAGTGGTGAGGAGAGAAGGCACAAGAAATGGAAGCAAACCATTAGGAGCCATGGTCATATGAAGAGATAAAGCACCTATGAAAATATAACATGGAAGTGGAAAATGTAGTTAATGACATATTTTTTCATATTTAGCAAGAATGTCTGTTACATAAACTAATGTATACCTGTGCTTTTCTCCACAAGTATAATTTTTACTCAAAATGCTATTCAAAGTGTTTAATAGTATTTAGTTTAAATGTAAAATTCCAAGTATTTTATATTTAATAATCAATGGTATATCCTGCTAATCTAAATAACTTGGAATAACAATTTATAGACAGTTGTTTTAAAATTTAAGAGACATTCTAATTGTGAGCATAACAAAATTAAAGTTATCATTTATTAACTATTGTCATTTGTCATTGTTGATTTTCACGGTGACAATTTTGTCCTTTTTATTCATGAGGAAATTGAAGATAAAAGAAATTGGGAAACTTATCTGTAGCTAAAAAGCTATAATTGGTGAAGGTAGAATTTGAATACTATACTTTTGTCTAACTAGTGCTCCTACTCTTTCTATTGTAGTATATTTCTTTAATCTTTCTATTAGTATTATAATTAAAATATTTAGACTTTATTGCTTTATTTGTGCCAGTTTCAAAGCCTTTTCACTTTCCTAGAAAGAGTACATTTCTAGAAGTAAAAGTGCAAGGCTATACTAGGAAAGCCTTACTCAAGAATCATCAGATTCAGAGGCTAGGGAAAAACTCTATGTTCCTAGTTTTTCATAGCCACAGAAAAGAATTACGAGATAATTTAATCTACCCCAGTACCATCTGTTCTTATATATGGAAATGAGACTTAAAAAATGACTTGTCCAAGATCATTTAATAGAGTATGGTAAGCAAAGTAACAGTCCAAATGTGTGATATCTTTTTTTTTTTATTGTATTTGTATAAATTTATGGGGTACAAGTGCAATTTTGTTACATACATGGATTGCTTAGTGGTGAAGTTAGGGCTTTTAGGGTATCCATCACATGAATAACATACATTGTACCATTAAGTAATTTCTCATCATCAAACCCCCCTCACCCCCTCATCCTTCTGAGTTCTGAGTCTCCATTTTCTTTCTTTTTTTTTTTTTTTTGGAGATGGAGCCTTGCTCTGTCACCAGGCTGGAGTGCAGTGGGAAGATCTCGGCTCACTGCAACCTCTGCTTTCTGGGTTCAAGCGATTGCCCTATCTCAGCCTCCTGAGTAGCTGGGACTACAGGTGTGCCCCACCACACCCGGCTAATTCTTTGCATTTTTAGTAGAGACGGGGTTTCACCATGTTGGCCAGGATGGTCTCAATCTCCTGACCTCGTGATCCACCCGCCTCGGCCTCCCAAAGTGCTGGGATTACAGGTGTGAGCCCCCACATCTGACCTGAGTCTCCATTTTCAATCATTACACACTCTACTTCCATGTGTACACACTATTTAGCTCCCACTTATAAGTGAGAACATACAATATTTGTCTTTCTGTGTCTGACTTGTTTCACTTAAGATAATGATTTCCAGTTCTGTCTGTATTGCTGCAAAAGACATGATTTCTTTCTTTTTTATGGCTGAATATTATTTCATTGTGTGTATATACCACAGTTTCTTTATCTAGTTATCTGTTGATGGACACTGGTGTCCTCATTCTTCTTGTTTCCTGAGGTTGGGGTTAGAAGTTAGGATGACAGCAATGAGAGTAACTGATTGAAACCAGGAAATGAGGTGTGATTTTTAACTTTGTAATACAGACTCAAATTTGATTTTATGCAACTTGTGAAAAAGTTTGTATGAAAAGTATTTCCTGGGTCTGATAGCAAATTTGACAAAGTAAAATATTTCTTGGGTCTGATAGCAAATTTGACAAAGTTGTATTCCATATTCTCTTTTCCCTCCCCTTGTTCCCTCCTTCCTTTCTTTCAACTTTTATTGCTCTCTTTGGGCACCTTTCAGAACACTTTCTAAATTCTCATGCCTGCTAGCCATGTGATAGGCCAGTGATTCTTTGTGAAGTCCCCACTTAAGTTTGCTATTTTGTTCCTAATTTGCTCTCCCTCCTTTGCTCAGTTCAAGTACCTTGAGTGCTACAGATTTGGAGGGAATTTAGATGATTACGTGGTATCAAGCAATTCATAGTGAAGGGTACATAATGTAATTCATCATTTAAAATCCAAAATTAATTTCTAAGTAATCTAACTGCCTGATTTGTGGGAGCCTTAGGTAATTTTAGACTGTATATTAATCAAATTCCCTTTCCTGTCTCCCATTTTCTAAGCAGTTTTAATGAAAGCTAGTAAATGCTGGACCCTATAAAGCTTCTTAGAAAAGCTATATCCTCTGTTAGTCTCAATTAATATCATGCTGTAATGATGCAGTATAAGAAAAACATCAGAGTTTCCAGTTTAACTAATTTACTTTAATGATGGTAATAGAAGATTGTTACCTCGACTTGTTCATGGTAATGTACTTTGTTCCCTGTTTTCTTCCATTTCTTTCAATTCTTTTCTTCCCTATCCTTTTCTTAACTAAAGATTGTCCCAGTTAGCTTAGTTGAGATCTAAGAAACAGTAGCCTATTGTTAAGATTCCTGAACTGATTTCCTTTCAGCAAACCCTAAAGGTTTAGACCACTAGGCCATACTGCCTCCCTAAATCTTAACTGGGCCACAGCATGGAAGCTAACATTATCAGACAACCAACACTAGGCAATAAAGTCTAGGGACATTTTAGGAATAAGCTGAATCGTCTGTTTTGAATAAAATCTTATGTAAATCATATTGTGTAGTTGATGTTTTTCACTTCCATAATCTTAAATATTAACTTTTCTTTCCCTATCTTTTCCTTAAAATAAATTACAGTTTGTGCAGTGGCAGTAAGGAATTGCTTGGAGTGTCAGCAGCATTCACAACTGAAAACTAGGGGAGATAAAGCCTTGAAACCAATGCATAGCCTTATTCCTTTAGGGAAATCTGCAGCGAAGGTAAGTATACAGGTTAATTTTCAAAGAGCATACTCCTATTTTACAATTAAGATTTTTATTTGTTCATTTCAACATAAAGTTAAATAAATCTGGCAGAGATTAAAATAGTTACTTTAGGCCTGGATATAGCATTCAAATATTTGTGTTTAAATATACAATAAATATTTGTTTATACTTAAACTTGTCTGCTTTTCCCAATGTTTACTTTGATTGTTTCTGTGATGCCTTTTCCTTCAAATATGTCATTTTTTCCTGCATGCCATCTTTCTCCACCTCTCTCCCCAACCCCTCAAAGAAGAAAGAAGCATACACACAAAAAAAGTGGGAAACAAATGCTATAGCTTTGCTTTTCTGGTTCTTGGAATACTGTGTTTATTTTTAAAGAATATCTGTGTAATGTGTGTGTGTGTGTGTGTGTGTGTGTATATATATATATATATATAATTTTTTTTTTTAATCTTAAATAGAGCCCAGTGGACATTGTGACTGGTGGTATATCTCCAGTAAGAGATCTTGACAGGCTTCTACAGGACATGGATATTAATCGGCTTAGGGCAGTTGTTTTCAGAGACATAGTAAGTTACAATATTTCTTTCACATACTCTCTTAACTGATGCATATTTCCTCTTAGGCCTAATGTATTGAGATTAAAAATTCTTTGTGATATCAAATAGTGGAGCAGAGTTAGAAAGGTCTAGAAATGACTTCTTTTGACAATGATTTTAGAAACATAGAATATTAGAAAAGAGTTTATATAAAGGGAACTAGGAGATCAGTGTAATGATATTAAAAGGAATAATGCATTATTACATAGTAAGCAGTCTAAGTGCTATACATGTATTAAGTCCAACAACTTATTGAGCTGTACTACTGTAATTTCCATTTTATAGATGAATAATCTGAGGCACATAAAGCTTGAGTAACATATCCAAGCTAATGTTGATAAACAATGATAAAATCGGGATTCAAACCCAGCAGTCTTAATTCTAAAATTGATGCTCTGAATGTAATAAAATGTTCAACTTCTGAATGGCATATTATTTTACTGAATATTGGATATTTTTTCCTCAAAGGTACACTACTGTGATAAAAAGGTACATGATGAAATGTTGCTCTCAGTTTGGTGTTTCTAATTTTTTAAAGATGAAAAACAGTTTTGTTTCAGCTGATTTTGATAGAAAACATTGCTAATTCTTATGTAGACAATTTAAAGTCATATAGAAAGTGTAAAGATGAAAGTAAAAATAATTTGTAATTGCACTCATCAGCATTTGGAATAGTATCATTAGTAAATATTTGTTGAACACTTACTATATGTTTTACATGTATATTTCTTATAAACATCCTAACCTCAATTTTTCTTTTTCCCCTCCCTTTTTTTCAATAGTTTGGTTCTCTTTAGTTCTTGACTAGGTTTTTATACACATGTAGAATTTGGAGTATTATCACTACTTAATAGTATTGAATACTTACTGTGTATTAAACATAATATTGGATGCTCTTATCAGGGGTCCCCAACCCCCAGACCACTGACTGCACTTAGGCTGCACAGCAGGAGGTGAGGTGAGCAAAGGGTGAGGAGTGAAGCCAAGCTCTGCCTCCTGGTCAGATCGGCAGGAGCATTAGATTCTCATAGGAGCACGAACCCTGTTGTGAACTGTGCATGCGATGGATCTTGGTTGTGTGCTCCTTATGAAAATCTAATTACAAATGTAATGCACTTGAATCATCCTGAAACCATACCCCCTACCCCCACCTGCCTCTTACCCCCTACAGGTCCATTGAAAAATTGTCTTCTATGAAACCAGTCCCTTGTGCCAAAAAGGTTGGGGACTGCTGCTGTATATGTATGTTTAATTCTCACAATAATTCTATGAGGGAGTTAGCAATATTTAAGTAATGTGCTTAAGATTATACAATTAGTAAGAGGTGAAAGTGAGTTTAGGACTTAGGGAATTTGATTCTTGAAATTTTGATCTTAACTAAAAGGCTATACTGCCTTCTTAGATCTCAGTTCTCTAGTAGCTGTTATTATTCCTTTAATTAAGAAGCCATCAACTTTTTTTTCTCCCTGGAATCCTTTGAATGTGGTCAATTTGAGGACCAAATGTTGCTGTTTTCTCCTCTGTTCACTTTTTTTCCATTGGGCAGGTTCTGAGTCTATTGTCCATAATTTTGTATTTCCTAGAATAATCTTTAAAAATCTAGAATAGAATTAGCCACATGTGGTAGCACACGCCTCTAGTCCTAGCTACTTGGGAGGCTGAGGTGGGGAGGATCGCTTGAGCCTAGGAGGTCAAGGTTACTGTGAGCTATGATTGTGTCACTACACTCCAGCCTGTGTGACACAGCAAGACCCTGTCTCATAAACAAACAAATAAACTAGAATAGATGATGTTACTCTTTTTCTTTCAGAATTCTCTAATAGCATCTTTTAGTGGTTAAATGGAATCCGAACTCTTCACAGTGCCTCTGGATGATCTGGCTCTTGTAGAACCTTCTAACCAGTTATTATATTACAATATTCTACAAACAGAATTAGAATATCTCTTTTACTATATGATTACTGAAAGTCATAAATAATTTTAAGTATTTTGTAATTATAAAAGTTATATAATCACCTTATAGGAGTTTTAGAGAAAAGAAAACACTGTATTTTACATGCTAGAGTTTAGCCTCTTTAGGGAACAAAAGGAACCTATGATGAAAAAGGAAATCACCGGGCAGGTGCAGTGGCTCACGCCTGTAATCCCAGCACTTTGGGAGGCTGAGGCGGGTGGATCACAAGGCCGGGAGATCGAGACCATCCTGGCTAACATGGTGAAACCCCATCTCTACTAAAAATACAAAAACAAAATTAGCTGGGCGTGGTTGTGGGTGCCTGTAGTCCCAGCTACTCGGGAGGCTGAGGGGGGAGAATGGCGTGAACTCGGGAGGCGGAGCTTGCAGTGAGCCAAGATCACACCACTGCACTCCAGCCTGGGTGACAGAGCGGGACTCCGTCTCAAAAAATAAAATAAAAAAATTAAAAAAAAAAAGAAAAAAAAAGGAAATGACCTAAGATTGAGGACTTAAAGAAATTTCTACCTTGAGGTTAAGAGCTAAGGTTTTTAATCACCCTAATCTGAGTTCAGATTTGCTTTTTTACATACTATACGTCCTTAAGTAAGTTGCTTCTCTAAGCCTTATCTTGTTCAAGTTTGCTAATAAAAATATGTATGAAATACATAGCACAGTGCCTGGCCTATGGTAAGTATTCAATAAATGACAGCTACAATGGAAAGCAAATCTATTTCAGGAGTTAGGATTTAAACGTAAAAGATTTATAGGATGTTTTTTATTTGAGGCCAAAAATCAGGCATATATGGTAAACTTCATGTGGTAGTTAGTAAACATTGAACATATTAATGGGCTAAATAAGGATTTAGATTGGCATAACTAATTTATAACAGACTAAGAAGTTAAGGACAAGTAAATTATTTGCTTGCATTATGAATATTAATATCATTAGCAGCAGTTATTATAACAGATGGCAGAATTGTGTGGCAGAAGAACGTGGGTATGTCTAGAGAAAAGGGGTGGTTTATAAAAAAGACAAATGTACCTTTGTTTTTTCCAACACACTAAGAAGTCATTACACATGAACCTGCAAAATATCATAGATTTTGTCAGATCACAGATCACAAATATGTCAAAGAACTGCATCAGTGGATATGTTCAAATTGAGCCTATCGTCTATTTTTCTGAAATTGATTATATCCAAAATTTTTGACATTAAGTGTTAACAATTAGTCTCATTTTTACCATTAGTTTCTATTTACAGACATGCCTCATTTTATTTTGCTTTGCCATTGCATGTTGCTGATTACTGGATTTTTTACAAATTGATGGTTTTTGGCAATCCTGTGTTGAGCTAGTCTATCTGTGCCAATTATCCAACAGCATGTACTTTATGTCTTTATGTCATATATTGGTAATTCTTACAATATTTCAAACCTTTTCATTATTATTATTTGTCTGTTATGGTGATCTGTCATCCGTGATCTTTGGTATTACTATTGTAATTGTCTTGGGGCACCACAAACCACACCCATTTAAGACAGTGAACTTAATAAATGTCTGACTGTGCTACCAACTGGCCATTCCTGTCTCTCTCCATCTCCTTGGGAGAGGCCATTCCCCTGTCTCTCCATTCCCTGAAACACAACAATATTGAAATAAGGCCAATTATAGCCCTACAATGGCCTCTAAGGGTTCAAGAGAAAGGAAAAGTTATATGTCTCACTTTAAATAAAAAGCTAGAAATGATTAAGCTTAGTGAAGATGATATATCAAAAGCTGATACAGTTCAAAAGCTGGGCTTCTTGTGCCAAACATTTAGCCAAATTGTGAAGGCAAATGCAAAGTTCTTAAAGGAAATTAAAAGTAAATGATTACTCCAGTGAGCAAATGATTGATAAGGAGTAAAACAGCTTTATACTGTTGAGCTGAAGAAAGTTTTAGTGGTCTGTATAAAAGATCCAACCAGCCACACTATTTACTTAGGCCAAAGCCTATTTCAGATAAGGCTCTAATGCTCTTCAATTCTGTAAAGGCTGAGAGAAGTGAGGAAGCTGCAGAAGAAAACTGAAGCTAGCAGAGGTTGGTTCATAAAGTTTAAGAAAAGAAGCTGTCTCCATAACAGAAAAGTACAAGGTGAAGCAATAAGTTCAGAAGAGCTAGCTAAGAAATTGATGAAGGTGGCTACACTAAGCAACAGATTTTCAATGTGGACAGAACACCTTTTTTTTTTTAAATAAAGTTGTAGGGTACATGTGCACAATGTGCAGATTTGTTACATATGTATACATGTGCCATGTTGGTGTGCTGCACCCGTTAACTCGTCATTTAAATTAGATATATCTCCTAATGCTAACCCTCTCCCCTACCCCCACCCCACGACAGGCCCTGGTGTGTGATGTTCCCCTTTCTGTGTCCAAGTGTTCTCATTGTTCAATTCCCACCTATGAGTGAGAAGATGCAGTGTTTGGTTTTTTGTCTTTGTGATAGTTTGCTGAGAATGATAGTTTCCAGCTTCATCCATGTCCCTACAAAGAACATGGACTCATCCTTTTTTATGGCTGCATAGTATTCCATGGTGTATATGTGACACATTTTCTTAATCCAGTCTATCATTGATGGACATTTGGATTGGTTCCAAGTCTTTGCTGTTGTGAATAGTGCTGCAATGAACATACGTGTGCATGTGTCTTTCTAGCAGCATGATTTATAATCCTTTGGGTATATACCCAGTAATGGGATGGCTGGGTCAAATGGTATTTCTCGTTCTAGATCCCTGAGGAATTGCCACACTGTCTTCACAATAGTTGAACTAGATTACAGTCCCACCAACACTGTAAAAGTGTTCCTGTTTCTCCACATCCTCTCCAGCACCTGTTGTTTCCTGACTTTTTAATGATCGCCATTCTAACTGGTGTGAGATGGTATCTCATTGTGGTCTTGATTTGCATTTCTCTGATGGCCAGTGATGATGAGCATTTTTTCATGTGTCTGCTGGCCGCATAAATGTCTTCTTTTGAGAATTGTCTGTTCATCTCCTTCGCCCACTTGTTGATGGGGTTGTTTTTTTCTTGTAAATTTGTTGGAGTTCTTTGTAGATTCTTGATATTAGCCCTTTGTCAGATGAGTAGATAGCAAAAATTTTCTCCCATTCTGTACGTTGCCTGTTCACTCTGATGGTATTTTCTTTTGCTGTGCAGAAGCTCTTTAGTTTAATTAGATAGCATTTGAAAATTCTAAAAATCAGAGCACCTCTCCCCCTGCAAAGGAACGCAGCTCCTTGCCAGCAATGGAACAAAGCTGGACAGAGAATGACTTTGACGAGTTGAGAGAAGAAAACTTCAGATGATCAAATTTCTCTGAGCTAAAGGAGGTAGTTCGAACCCCTCCCAAAGAAGCTATAAAAACCTTGAAAAAAGATTAGATGAATGGCTAACTAGAATAACCAGTGTAGAGAAGACCTTAAATGACCTGATGGAGCTGAAAACCATGGCACGAGTACTACGTGATGAATGCACAAGCTTCAGTAGCCAATTCGATCAACTGGAAGAAAGGGTATCAGTGATTGAAGATCAAATGAATGAAATGAAGTGAGAAGAGAAGTTTAGAGAAAAAAGAATAAAAAGAAATGAACAAAGCCTCCAAGAAATATGGGACTATGTGAAAAGACCAAATATACGTCTGATTGGTGTACCTGAAAGTGATGGGGAGAGTGGAACCAAGTTGGAAAACACTCTGCAGGATATTATCCAGGAGAACTTCCCCAACCTAGCAAGGCAGGCCAACATTCAAATTCAGGAAATACAGAGAACACCACAAGGATACTCCTCGAGAAGAGCAACTCCAAGACACATAATTGTGAAATTCACCAAAGTTGAAATGAAGGAAAAAATGTTAAGGGCAGCCAGAGAGAAAGGTCGGGTTACCCACAAAGGGAAGCTCATCAGACTAAGAGCGGATCTCTTGGCAGAAACTCTACAAGCCAGAAGAGAGTGGGGGCCAATATTCAACATTCTTAAAGAAACGAATTTTCAACCCAGAATTTCATATCCGGCGAAACTAAGCTTTATAAGTGAAGGAGAAATAAAATCCTTTACAGAGAAGCAAATGCTGAGCGATTTTGTCACCATCAGGCCTGCCCTACAAGAGCTCCTGAAGGAAGCACTAAACATTGAAAGGAACAACTGGTACCAGCCACTGCAAAAACATGCCAAATTGTAAAGACCATCAATGATAGGAAGAAACTGCATCAACTAATGAGCAAAATAACCAGCTAACATCATAATGACAGGATCAAATTCACACATAACAATATTATCCTTAAATGTAAATGGGCTAAATGCTCCAATTAAAAGACACAGACTGGCAAATTGGATAAAGAGTCAAGACCCATCAGTGTGCTGTATTCAGGAGACCCATCTCACATGCAGAGACACACATAGGCTCAAAATAAAGGGATGGAGGAAGATCTACCAAGCAAATGGAAACCAAAAAAAGGCAGGGGTTGCAATCCTAGTCTCTGATAAAACAGACTTTAAACCAACAAAGATCACAAGAGACAAAGAAGGCCATTACATAATGGTAAAGGGATCAATTCAACAAGAAGAGCTTACTATCCTAAATATATATGCACCCAATACAGGAGCACCCAGATTCATAAAGCAAGTCCTTAGAGACCCACACAATAATAATGGGAGACTTTAACACCCCACTGTCAACATTAGACAGAACAACGAGACAGAAAGTTAACAAGGATATCCAGGAATTGAACTCAGCTCTGCATGAAGGGGACCTCATAGACATCTTCAGAACTCTCCACCCCAAATCAAGAGAATAATCATTCTTCTCAGCACCACGTCGCACTTATTCCAAAATTGACCACATAGTTGGAAGTAAAGCACTCATCAGCAAATGTAAAAGAACAGAAATTATAACCAACTGTCTCTCCAACCACAGTGCAATCAAACTAGAACTCAGGATTAAGAAACTCACTCAAAACCGCTCAACTACATGGAAACTGAACAACCTGCTCCTGAATGACTACTGGGTACATAACGAAATGAAGGCAGAAATAAAGATGTTCTTTGAAACCAATGAGAACAAAGACACAACATATCAGAATCTCTGGGACACATTTAAAGCAGTATGTAGAGGGAAATTTATAGCACTAAATGCCCACAAGAGAAAGCAGGAAAGATCTAAAATTGACACCCTAACATCACAATTAAAAGAACTAGAGAAGCAGGAGCAAAGACATTCAAAAGGTAGCAGAAGGCAAGAAATAACTAAGATCAGAGCAGAACTGAAGGAAATAGAGACATAAAAAACCCTTCAAAAAATCAATGAATCCAGGAGCTGACTTTTTGAAAAGATCAACAAAATTGATAGACCGCTAGCAAGACTAATAAAGATGAAAAGAGAGAAGAATCGAATGACGCAATATAAAATGATAAAGGGGATATCACCACCGATCCCACAGAAATACAAATTACCATCAGAGAATACTATAAACACCTCTACTCAAATAAACTAGAAAATCTAGAAGAAATGGATAAATTCCTGGACACCCTCCCAAGACTAAACCAGGAAGAAGTTGAGTCCTTGAATAGACCAATAGCAGGCTGTGAAATTGAGGCAATAATTAATAGCCTACCAACCAAAAAAAGTCCAGGACCAGACGGATTCACAGCCGAATTCTACCAGAGGTGCAAGGAGGAGCTGGTACCATTCCTTCTGAAGCTATTCCAATCAATAGAAAAAGAGGGAATCCTCCCTAACTCATTTTATGAGGCCAGCATCATCCTGATACCAAAGCCTGGCAGAGACACAACAAAAAAAAAGAGAATTTTAGACCAATATCCCTGATGAACATTGATGCAAAAATCCTCAATAAAATACTGGCAAACTGAATCCAGCAGCACATCAAAAAGCTTATCCACCATGATCAAGTGGGCTTCATCCCTGGGATGCAAGGCTGGTTCAACATATGCAAATCAATAAACGTAATCCAGCATATAAACAGAACCAACGACAAAAACTACATGATTATCTCAATAGATGCAGAAAAGGCCATTGACAAAATTCAGCAGCGCTTCATGCTAAAAAGTCTCAATAAATTAGGTATTGATGGGACGTATCTCAAAATAATAAGAGCTATTTATGACAAACCCACAGCCAATATCATACTGAATGGGCAAAAACTGGAAGCATTCCCTTTGAAAACTGGCACAAGACAGGGATGCCCTCTCTCACCACTCCTATTCAACATAGTGTTGGAAGTTCTGGCCAGGGCAATGAGGCAGGAGAAAAAAATAAAGGGTATTCAGTTAGGAAAAGAGGAAGTCAAATTGTCCCTGTTTGCAGATGACATGACTGTATGTCTAGAAAACCCCATTGTCTCAGCCCAAAATCTCCTTAAGCTGATAAGCAACTTCAGCAAAGTCTCAGGATACAAAATCAATGTGCAAAAATCACAAACATTCCTATACACCAATAACAGACAAACAGCCAAATCATGAGTGAACTCCCATTGACAATTGCTTCAAAGAGAATAAAATACCTAGGAATCCAACTTACAAGGGATGTGAAGGACCTCTTCAAGGAGAACTACAAATCACTGCTCAGCGAAATAAAAGAGGACACAAACAAATGGAAAAACATTCCATGCTCATGGATAGGAAGAATCAATATCGTGAAAATGGCCATACTGCCCAAGGTAATTTATAGATTCATTGCCATCCCCATCAGGCTACCAATGACTTTCTTCACAGAATTGAATAAAACTACTTTAAAGTTCATATGGAACCAAAAAAGAGCCCGCATTTCCAAGTCAATGCTAAGGCAAAAGAACAAAGCTGGAGGCATCACACTACCTGACTTCAAACTATACTACAAGGCTACAGTAACCAAAACAGCATGGTACTGGTACCAAAACAGAGATACAGACCAATGGAACAGAACAGAGGCCTCAGAAATAACACCACACATCTACAACTATCTGATCTTTGACAAACCTGACAAAAACAAGCAATGGGGAAAGGATTCCCTATTTAATAAATGGTGCTGGGAAAACTGGCTAGTCACATGTAGAAAGCTGAAACTGGATCCCTTCCTTACACTTTATACAAAAATTAATTCAAGATGGATCAAAAACTTAAATGTAAGACATAAAACCACAAAAACCCTAGAAGAAAACCTAGGCATTACCATTCAGGACACAGGCATGGGCAAGGACTTCATGTCTAAAACACCAAAAGCAATGGCAACAAAAGCCAAAACACCTTTTATTGGAAGAAGATACCATCCTACAATGTTCCTAGTTACCAGGAAGTCAATGTCTGGCTTCTGTGTTACAAAGGACAGGCTGATTCTCTTGTTAGGGACTAATACAGCTGGTGACTTTAAGTTACAGCCAATGCACATTTATCATTCTGAAAATCCTTGGACCCTGAAGAATTATTATAAATCTACTCTGCCTGTGCTCTATAAAAGGAATGACAAAGCCTAGATAATAGTGCATCTGTTTACGGCATGGCTTACTGAATGTTTTAAGCCTGTTGAGACCTGCTGTTCAGAAGAAAAGAGTCTTTTCAAATTATTACTGCTCACTGATAATCAGCCTGGTCACCCAACAGCTCTGATCAGATATGCAAGGAGATTCGTGTTATTTTCATGCTTTTTAGTGAAATATTCATTCTGCAGTTCATGGATTAAGAGTCATTTTGACTTACTATTTAAGAAATAGTTCGTCTTATTATTTAAGACATAACATTTTATTAGGCTGTAGCTGCTATAGATAGTAATTCCTTTGATGGATCTGGGCAAAGTAAATGGAAAATCTTCTGGAATTGATTCACTATTGTAGATACCATGAAGTACCCATGTGATTCATGGGAAGAAATCAACATATCAATGTTAATAGGAGTTTGGAAGAAATTGATTCCAATTCTCATGGATGACTTTTAGGAGTTCATAATTTCCATGGAGGAAGTCACTGCTGATGTGGTGGAAATAGCAAGAGAATCAGAATGAGAAGCAGAGCCTAAACATGTGATTGAATTGCTACAATGTCATGATAATACTCCAATGAATGAAGAGTTGCTTCTTATGGATAATCAAAGAAAGTGGTTTCCTGCAATGAAATCCACTCACGACGAAGATACTGTGAACATTGTTGAAATGATAACAAAGGATTTAGAATACTACCTAAATGTGTTTGATAAAACATTGGTAGGGTTTCAGAGGAATAACTCCAATCCTGTGAGTAAAATGCTATCAAACAGCATTGCTTGCTACAGAAAAATCTTTTGTGAAAGAAAGATTCAGTTAATGTGGCAAAGTTTCTTGTCTTATTTTAAGAGATTGCTACAGTTACCACCCTCACCCATCAGTCAACATCCATGAACGTGGAGACACAACCTTCCACTAGCAAAAATATTGTGACTCACTGAAAGGTCAGATAATTGTTAGCATTTTTAAGCAATAAAATATTTTTAAATGAAGTTATGTGCATTTTTTTTAGATACAATGCTGTTGTACAATTAATAGATTACAGTATAGTGTAAACGTAACTTTCATATACACTCAGAAACCAAAATATTTGTGTGACTCACTTTATTGTGATAGCCACTTTATTGCAGTGGTCTGGAACTAAACCTGTGGTATCTCCATGGTATGCCTGTATTTATCTGATAGGGAACAGTGTTCTTCATGTTCTTATTTTAAATTTACCTTCTGCTTGAGCCTTTGGTTTTCAGAGTTTGATAGATAAATTTGAATTTTTTCTTTAAATTAACAAGTTCAAACGTATTTGGGAAAGTTAGTAGAATAGTGATGTGTATAGGTTCTCCTTGAAGATGGGGAATTTGACTAGATAGAGAGGTCAGTGATATACAGATATATAGGTGACCTGTAGAGCTAGAATGGAGCCTAGGCCCTTCAAGAGGTCAGTCTAGTTTGTCTTCTTTCTCACAGATCCTTTTTTTTAAATCTTTTTTTTTTTTTTTTTTTTTAATTTATGAAGTATTTATTGATCATTCTTGGGTGTTTCTGGGAGGGGGGATATGGGAGGGTCATAGGATAATAGTGGAGAGAAGGTCAGGAGATAAACACATGAAGAAAGGTCTCTGGTTTTCCTAGGCAGAGGACCCTGCGGCCTTCTGCAGTGTTTGTGCCCCTGGGTACTTGAGATTAGGGAGTGGTGATGACTCTTAAAGAGCATGCTGCCTTCAAGCATCTGTTTAACAAAGCACATCTTGCACCGCCCTTAATTCATTTAACCCTGAGTTGACACAGCACATGTTTCAGAGAGCACGGGGCTGGGGGCAAGGCCATAGATCAACAGCATCCCAAGGCAGAAGAATTTCTCCTAGTCAGAACAAAATGGAGTCTCCTATGCCCACCTCTTTCTACACAGATACAGCAACAATCTGATCTCTCCTTCCTTTCCCCACACTTCCCCCCCCTTCCTTTCAACAAAACCGCCATCGTCCTCATGGCCCGCTCCCGATGGTCGCTGTCTCTTCGGAGCTGTTGGGTACACCTCCCAGACAGGGCGGCCGGGCAGAGGCGCTCCTCACCTCCCAGACAGGGCGGCCGGGCAGAGGCGCTCCTCGCTTCCCAGACGGGGCCGCCCCGGCAGAGGCGCTCCTCTCCTCCCAGACGGGGCGGCCGGGCAGAGGCGCTCCTCACTTCCCCGACGGGGCCGCCCGGGCAGAGGCGCTCCTCACTTCCCAGACGGGGCCGCCCAGGCAGAGGCGCTCCTCACTTCCTCCCAGACCGGGTGGCAGCCGGGCAGAGGCGCTCCTCACCTCCCAGACGGGGCGGCCGGGCAGAGGCGCTCCTCACTTCCCAGACGGGGCGGCCGAGCAGAGGCGCTCCTCACCTCCCAGAGGGGGCGGCCGGGCAGAGGCGCTCCTCATTTCCCAGACCTGGCGGCCGGGCAGAGGCGCTCCTCACTTCCCAGACGGGGCGGCCGGGCAGAGACGCTCCTCACTTCCTCCCAGACGGGGTGGCGGCCAGGCAGAGGCGCTCCTCACTTCCCAGAGGGGGCGGCCGGGCAGAGGTGCTCCTCACTTCCTCCCAGACGGGGTGGCGGCCGGGCAGAGGCACTCCTCACCTCCCAGACGGGGCGGCCGGGCAGAGGTGCTCCTCATCTCCCAGACGGGGCAGCCGGGCAGAGGTGCTCCTCACTTCCTACCAGACGGGGTGACGGCCGGGCAGAGGCACTCCTCACCTCCCAGACGGGGCGGCCGGGCAGAGGCGCTCCTCACCTCCCAGACGGAGTGACCAGGCAGAGGCGCTCCTCACTTCCCATATGGGGTGGCGGCCGGGCAGAGGCGCTCCTCATTTCCCAGATGGGGCAGCCCGGCAGAGGCGCTCCTCACTTCCTCCCAGACGGGGTGGCGGCCAGGCAGAGGCGCTCCTCACCTCCCAGACGGGGCGGCCGGGCAGAGGTGCTCCTCATCTCCCAGACGGGGCAGCCGGGCAGAGGTGCTCCTCATCTCCCAGACGGGGCAGCCGGGCAGAGGTGCTCCTCATCTCCCAGACGGGGCAGCCGGGCAGAGGTGCTCCTCACTTCCTCCCAGACGGGGTGACGGCCGGGCAGAGGCGCTCCTCACCTCCCAGACGGAGTGGTCAGGCAGAGGCGCTCCTCATTTCCCATATGGGGTGGCGGCCGGGCAGAGGCGCTCCTCACTTCCCAGATGGGGCAGCCGGGCAGAGGCGCTCCTCACTTCCTCCCAGACGGGGTGGCGGCCAGGCATAGGCACTCCTCACCTCCCAGACAGGGCGGCTGGGCAGAGGTGCTCCTCATCTCCCAGATGGGGCAGCCGGGCATAGGTGCTCCTCACTTCCTCCCAGACGGGGTGGCGGCCAGGCAGAGGCGCTCCTCACTTCCCAGACGGGGTGGCCGGGCAGAGGCGCTCCTCACTTCCCATACGGGGTGGCAGCCGGGCAGAGGCGCTCCTCACTTCCCAGATTGGGCAGCCGGGCAGAGGCGCTCCTCACTTCCTCCCAGACGGGGTGGCGGCCGGGCAGAGGCGCTCCTCAATTCCCAGACGGGGCGGCCGGGCAGAGGTGCTCCTCACTTCCTCCCAGACGGGGTGGCGGCCAGGCAGAGGCACTCCTCACCTCCCAGACGGGGTGGCCGGGCAGAGGCGCTCCTCCCTTCCCAGACGGAGTGGCCAGGCAGAGGCGCTCCTCACCTCCCAGAGTGGGCGGCCAGGCAGAGGCACTCCTCACTTCCCAGAGTGGGCGGCCGGGCAGAGGCGCTCCTCACTTCCCATAGGGGGTGGCAGCCGGGTAGAGGTGCTCCTCACTTCCCAGATGGGGCAGCTGGGCAGAGGTGCTCCTCACTTCCTCCCAGACGGGGTGGCGGCCAGGCAGAGGCGCTCCTCACCTCCCAGACGGGGCGGCTGGGCAGAGGCGCTCCTCACCTCCCAGAAGGGGCGGCTGGGCAGAGGCGCTCCTCACCTCCCAGAAGGGGCGGCTGGGCAGAGGCGCTCCTCACTTCCCATATGGGGTGGCGGCTAAATCTTGATATATAATTGTTTGTACTATTTTAAATACTCTCAAGAATTCCTTTGTGGTCAGGCGTGGGAGCTCACACCTATAATCCCAGTGCTTTGGGAGGCCAAGGCAGGAGGATTGCTTGAGGCCAAGAGTTCGAGACCAGCTTGAGCTACATAAGAAGACCCTGTCTCTTCAAGAAATTAAAAAACGAAAATTAGCTGAATGTGGTGGTGTATTCCTGAAGTCCTAGCTACTTGGGAGGCTGAGGCAGGAAGATCTCTTGAGCATGGGAGTTGAAGGGTACAGTGAGCTATGATTGTGGCATTGTACTCCAGCCTGGGCAATGGAGTGGGACCCTATCTCAAAAAAGAAAAGAAGGAATTCCTTTGGCATCCTATTCAGTATCTAATAGCTTCAGTTTTTTTCTTCTGCATGTTTATTTCTTGGCACTTTTATTGTGATATTTTATGTATTTTAGTTTTTATGATTATAGATAAAAATAACCAGTTATCCTCATATCGTTGTTTGTTTATTTATTTATTTATTTATTTATTGAGATACAGTCTCACTCACTCTGTCGCCCAGACTGGAGTGCAGTGATGCGATCTCAGCTCACTGCAACCTCTGCCTCCTGGGTTCAAGCCATTCTCCCACCTCAGGCTCCTGAGCAGCTGGGATTACAGGCGCGTGCCACCATACCTGGCTACTTTTTGTATTTTTAGTAGAGACGGGGTTTCACTATGTTGGCCAGGCTGGTCTCAAACTCCTGACCTCAAGTGATCCGCCTGGTTTGGCCCACAAAGTACTGGGATTACAGGTATGAGCCACTGCATGTGACCTGTTTTCATATAGTTATAATTACTGTTTGTTTGATTAACATTATAATATATATTAGGACATATGTCTTTAGATTGAATAATTTAAAAAAATGAGCTAGCTTCTCTCTTTCCATGTTTTGCAAGTATAAAGCTTCTCATTTAAAGACATTTTTCCAAGAGTCTTTGCCTAATGTTTGCTCAAATAAGTTTATTAATAAATTTATTATTTATGTAGGTAATGTATTTTCTGTGTATATTGAAAGATTTGTGAACATGTTTTGTATTTAAACATTGTGGTGTAAAATGTAATTATGTTATTTTATGGTTACATAATCAACTCCTTTAATTTTTTTTCCCAGGAGGATAGCAAACAAGCTCAATTTTTAGCCTTGGCAGTAGTATACTTTATCTCTGTTCTTATGGTCTCCAAGTACAGAGACATTTTGGAACCCCCAAATGAAAGGCATAGTCAGTCATGTACGGAAACTGGCAGTGAAAATGGAAATGTATCACTCTCTGGCAAGTTTGCATTTTCTATTCTTTTATACCAAAGTTCAAATAAATGTTACTTACTTTTGATGGTTAAAATATTGATACTGGAATTTAAATCCATTTCTGTGCAAATTAAGGGAGAGCATACATATATTTTTATTATTAACTAAATGTTGTGGCTTAAATATAATGTAATTAATTGCAATTGGGATATTTTTTGTTCTTTAAATGAACTAATTAAAGGTAAGTCAGAAAATGTTATACAAATATAGAGTTGAAAAATTTTATTGACTTCATTTGCTGTGAAGAATCACTAACTCATATTCTCTTACAAGAGACAGACTTGTTAACAAGTAACTGCAATAATTGGAGTATTAAAAGTAGCTGCCAGTTATAAAAGTATAGTTAGTTAAGTAGCTGTTGTAATTATAGAAGTAGCTACCACCCAAAGGAGGCAATTTATTATTCACTCGATATTCATTCAATATCTACTGGATACTTGGGTATATATTCATGACTAAAACAAAACAAAAAATCTCTGTCCTTATGGAGCTTATATTCTAATGGGAGGAGATAGAAAATATGTACATGCTATAAGTAAATTGTATAGTATTTTAGAAGGTGGTGAAAGTGCCAAAAAAAAAAAAAAAAAAAAAAAGAAAGTAATAAAGATGGTAAAAATATCAGGAATGACCAGGAGTAGTTGGGTATGGATTTTTCTCTGAGGGAAATGAGAACTCATTGGACGGTTTTGAGTACAAGAGTTACAATTTATGTTTTTAAAAGTACCGCTGGACTGGGCGTGGTGGTTCACGCCAATAATCCCAGCACTTTGGGAAGCCGAGGCAGCTGGCTCACTTGAGGTCAGGAGTTGGAGACCATCCTGGCCAACATGGTAAAACCCTATCTCTACTAAAAATACAAAAAATTAGCCAGGCATGGTGGTGGGTGCCTGTAATCCCAGCTACTTAGGAGGCTGAGGCAGGAGAATTGCTTGAACTTGGGAGGCAGAGGTTGCAGTGAGCAGAGATCCCACCACAACAACTCCAGCCTGGTTGACAGAGTGAGACTCCATTTCCAAAAAAAAAAAAAAAAAGTAACTCTGTATCCTGTGTAGAGGATATAGCGTAGAGGGCAAGGATAATGACTGTTTTTGACTGGGTACTGCTGTTTAACACCTTACCGTGCACTTAGTGTCCTAAGACATTAACCATTTTAATCTTTCCTTCATGATTTCTTGAGTTAGATTTGGATAGGGCACGGCGGGCATGGTTTATCCCTGTTTCAGATGATGTTTGCTGGGTCTGGAAAATCTAAGATGACTTTTCTAATAATGTATATAGTGCGTCAGGTGGGATGGCTCCAAGAGCTGAGACTGACTGACTAAAACACCTGGGCTGGGGTTGTGTGTCTGCAGCCTTGATACTTGTTCTCAACTGAGTTCCTTGTTTCCTTCATTAGTTTGGAGAGCATCTCTGTCTCCATATCGTCTCTCTACATGTTCTTTCCAGCAAGGTAGATCAGAAATAAGCCACACTTCTTACAGAGATGTTCAGAGATTCTGGGAATGCAAGAGCTGCCAGACCTTAAAATGTGGGCCAAGTACTGGCCCACTGCTGCTTTTGCCAGATCCTGTTGGTTACTGTCAGTCAAGCCTAGTCCAGATTCAAGGGCTTATCAAGGGATGCATACCAGGAGACATGGGGCAGTAGGATTATTAAAACAACCCTCTTCCACAACAATTAGGAGGATATTGCAGTAATAAGTAATCCAGGCAAGAGATTATGGTGGGATGGATTAGGTAGGTAACTAGAGATGGTGAGAGGCAGTCAGATTCTGGATATGTTTTAGTGGTAGAAAAAACAGAATTTTAAAACCTTAGGTGTGCGTTTTGTGAATGAAAAAGGTAGTCAAAAATGATTACAAGGTACAGTGGAGTAGATTAAAGGTGAGAGAGATTTTCAGGAAAAGATAAAAAGAGAAGAAATTCAGTGTTCAGCATGTTGAGTTTGAGATGTTTTTTAGACATGTAAGAGAAGTTGTAGGGTAGCGGTTATATTTAATAGTTTGAGCTTTTTGGTGGGGGGATATAGTGGTATTTAAAACTTGGAGAATGAATGATACCACGAAGGGACTAAATGCAGACAGAGAACATAAGAGGAACAAGGACTGAAACTTGTGTCCCTCCAACTTAAGAAATCAGGGAGAAAAAGAGGTGAAGGAAGTTAAGGAACAATCAGTGAGGTAGTACAAGGAAAACAAAAAGAGAATGGTGTCCTGCAAGCCGAGGAAAGGAAGCGTTGTCTAGTTGGAGGGAATAATCAGCTGCTGCTGTTATGTGAAGTCCTATTAGGACTGAAAACTGGCCATTGGAGTTAGCAAGATGCAGATTTTTTGGTGACCTTGATAAGACTATTTTTGCTAGAATGGGTTGAAACCCTGATTAAAGGGAGTGAGAATTAAACAGAGAGAAAAGGAGGTGTTCCTTGTTGAACTGGATTTTAAGGATCATTGAATTATTTATACATGTAGAAGGGGTAACAAGTTTTCCAGCTGCAGTAACCATGTTTGAGGTAGAGCTTTTTATTTTATCCTAAAGATTGTGGACTTGGGCCAGGCGTGGTGGTGCATGCCTGTAATCCTAGCACTTTGGGAGGCCGAGGCAGGTAGATTGCTTGAGCTCAGGAGTTTGAAACCAGCCTGGGCAACATGGTGAAACCTCATCTCTACAAAAAAATAGAAAAATTAGCCAGACGTGGTGGCACACACCTGTAGTCTCAGCTACTTGAGAGGCTTAGGTGGGAGGATCGCCTGAGCCCAGGAGGTCAAGGCTGCAATGAGCCTAGGTCACACCACTGCACTTCAGCCTGGGCAACAGACTGACACACACACACACACACACACACACACACACACCCCAAAAAAGATTGTAGAGGTCAAGGTTGCAATGAGCTTAGTCACACCACTGCACTTCAGCCTGGGCAACAGACTGACACACACACACACACACACCCCCCAAAAAAGATTGTAGACTTTTTATTACAGGCCAATGACTTTCAACCTTGTGTTGCTACCCATTACTTTAGATAATTTTTGCAAGTATTTTATTATTTATTTTATTATACCATCTATCTTGATAATAGGTGCATTCACTCAGTACATTCTGTAGAATATGTAATTAGTTTTTGCTTTTTTAGAACATGATGTATTTCATAATTCAAAACAGTAGATAGCTATTAGGACAGAATATACCTTTTAAAAATTAGTTCTAAACTTTTGTTTATTTCTTCTGTTTCTGGGTATGATATAGAAATCACACCAGCAGCATTCAGCACTTTAACTACGGCATCAGTGGAGGAATCTGAAAGCACATCGTCTGCTCGAAGGAGGGACTCAGGCATTGGGGAAGAAACAGCCACTGGTTTAGGAAGCCACGTGGAAGTAACTCCTCACACAGCACCTCCTGGTGTCAGTGCAGGCCCAGATGCAATCAGCGAGGTGCTATCTACTCTTTCTTTAGAAGTCAATAAGTCTCCGGAAACCAAAAATGATAGAGGAAATGAGTTGGACACTAAGGCTACACCGTCAGTTTCGGTTTCAAAAAATGTCAATGTGAAAGACATTCTCCGAAGCTTGGTTAACATACCAGCAGATGGAGTCACAGTGGATCCTGCCCTTCTGCCACCGGCCTGCCTTGGAGCCCTTGGTGATCTATCTGTGGAACAACCTGTGCAGTTCAGATCTTTTGACAGGTACTGAAAATAGTTTTTCGTTTTGGTATGTTTCTACATCTGACCCTTGAACAACATGGGGGTTAGGGATGATGACCCCCTGTGTAGCCGAAAATCCACATGTAACTTTTCACTCCCTCAGAACTTAACTACCAATAGCTTATGTTGATCAGAAACTTTCTGATAACATAAACAGTTGATTCACACATATTTTGATTGTTACATGTATTATATACTGTACTCTTACAGTAAGGTAAGCTAGAAAAAAAGAACATGTTATTAAGAAAATCATGAGGAAGGCCAGATGCGGTGGCTCACATCTGTAATCCCAGCATTTTGGGAGGCTGAGGTGGGTGGATCACCTGAGGTCAGGAGTTCGAGACCAGCCTGACCAACATGGTGAAACCCAGTCTCTACTAAAAATACAAAAATTAGCTGGGCGGCGTGGTGGTGTGTGCCTGTAATCCAGGCTACTCCAGAGGCTGAGGCAGGAGAATCGCTTGAACCCAGGAGGGGCGGTGGTTGCAATGAACTGAGATCGCACCATTGCACTCCAGCCTGGGCAACAAGGGCGAAATTCTGTCTAAAAAAAAAAAAAAGAAAGAAAGAAAAAAAAGAAATCATAAGGAAGAAAAAAATATATTACTGTTCATCAGGCGAAGCAAATCATCATAAAAATCTTCATCTTTCTTGTCTTCATGTTGAGTATGCTGAGGAGGAGGAAGAGAAGAGGTTGATTTTAGTATCTCAGGGGCAGTTGAGGTAGCAGAGGTGGAGAAAGTGAAAGGGGAAGCAGGAGAGGCAGACACACTTGGTGTAAATTTACAGAAATGCATTGTAATTTCTTTCTGACCTTTTTGCTTTTGTATTTGTCTAAAAATGTTTCTATGTGGTACAAACCCTTCTTTCACCATTTGCTTTAGTTTCAGTGCCTGTATCATAGAAGGGTCCATGTCATAAAAGAAGTTAAAAGCAGTCTTGAATCATTAGAACCCTTCTGCCAGATTGTCTAATGTCAGTTCATTTTCTGGTACTGCTTCTTCTATGTCTTCCTCATCTGATAGTGGTTTGGATGTTCTTGTCTCCATCAAGTTGTTTTCCCTTTGTTGATCCCTCTGTTCTTGTGGTATCTGTTAGTTCTTGAATTTCTCCGAGATTCATACCTTGAAACCCTTCACCCCTCACCTTTTTGTCATATCTACAGTCTCTCATGATTTCCTTGATTAGTTCTGTCAGAAATCCTGTGAAGTCATGCACAACACCTAGAAACACAGTATTCTCTAGGAGGAATTTATTGTTTCAAACTTGATGGTTTCCACAGCTTTTTCTGTAACAGTGATCCTCAGTGGTATAATCCTTCTAGACTTCCACTGTGTTCTGTTGGGTTCTCTTCCATAGTGTTGACAGTTGTTTCCTAAGAATGCCATGTGTAATGAACCGTAAAGGTCCTTGTGACCTCCTGTTCTAGAGGCTGAATTAGAGAAGTTGTGTTTGAGGGCAATTAGACCACTTCAACACCCTCAGTGTTGAACTCATGAAGTTCTGGGTGGTCAGGGGCATTGTCCAATAGCAAAAGAATTTTAAAAGTTAATCTCTTACTGATAAGGTACTTCCTGACTTTAGGGACAAAGTATCAATAGAACCAATCCAGAAAAAGGATTCTTTTTGTCCAGGCCTTCTTGTACAACCAACAGAATTGCAGCTGGTGTTTGTGTTTTCCTTTCAAGCCTCAGGGGTTAGAAGCTTTATATTAATAGATAAGGGCAGTCATGATCATAAACCCAACTGCATTTGCACAAAACAGTAGAGTTAGCCTATCTCTTCCTGCCATAAATCCTAGTGCTCACTTCTCTTCCTTGCTAATAAATATCCTTTGTGGCTTCCCCCCCATCCCAAATAGGTTACTTTTGTCTGCATTAAAAACCTGATTGGGCTGATCCTTTCTCCTAAATGATTTTCTTGATGTCTAGGAACTCATCTGTTGCCTCTTGGTTGGCAGAAGCTGCTTCTCCTGTCATCTTGATCATCCTTTGCTGGCATTAAATCTAGCCTTAGATTCTTTTTTACTTTAAGTTGACATATAATGACTTCAGTTTTTCTCAAATCATGTTAGAGTCTATAGGTATGCCTTTCTTATAACAATCCTGTACCCACATAAAAGCTGCATTTTCAGTGCAAGATAAAGATATTTCACAAAAAGTGCAAGTTTTTTTTGTTTTGTTTTGTTTTGTTTTTTTTGCCTCCTGGTGTCACTGCAGTGACAACTTTGCCAACTTCCTTTTCTTTGTTACAAGAGTCCTTATGCTGGATTAATTTCTTTGGAAATGGCAGGCAACCATAGCTGCAGACCTCAATCTACAGTACATATCAAGCAATTCAACTTTTTCTTATAATGTCATGACTTTTCCCTGCTGCTTGGGAGCATGTCCAGTATTGCTAGTGGCACTGTGTATGGGTCCCATTATGTTATTAAAGGTTTATAGTATTGCAGTAAACATGATGAAAAATATATGAGAACTGGGAGAGATCACTTTGACTGTGATACACAGTTTACTGGAGAGATGAACTTCCTAGTACTTTGGGAGGCTGAGGCGGGTGGATGATTTGAGGTCAGCAGTTTAAGACCAGCCCGGCCAACATGGTGAAACCCCATCTCTACTAAAAATACAAAAAAATTATCTATGCATGGTGGCGGGTGCCTGTAATCCCAGGTATTTGGGAGGCGGAGGCAGGAGAATCGCTTGAACCTGGGAGGCGGAGGTTGCAGTGAGCCGAAACTGCAGCATTACACTCCAGCCTGGGCAACAAGAGCAAAACTCCTTCCCCCCTGCCCCATAAAAAGAGATGAACTGTGTGCTCTGAGATGACTAGTGTCACACAGCATTTTAAGTGATGCTAACAATACCAGAGCTCAATGCAATTGTGGCAGGAAGTAGCTATGAAATTATTACAGTAGTACAGTATGGATTAATGTTAATTTTATACAGTTATGCTTTAATAATTGAAATTTACATTGTTTACATTTCTTTTAACTGCAGGTGGTACCATGTACTATTTCTAAGTGTTTGTGTGTGTAAGTTTTGATATATTTTAACTTATTTTTGTGTCCTCTGAGATATTTCATTTTATGAATTTTTTTTTGTTGTTGTCTGGGTGCAGTGACTCACACCTGTAATTCCAGCATTTTGTGGGCTGAGGTGGGAGGATTGCTTGAGTCCAGGAATTTGAGACTAGCCTGGGCAACACGGTGAGATTTTAAAACAAAAAGATTAGCTGGGCATGGTGGTGTGTGCCTGTAGTCTCAGCTACTCAGGAGGCTGAGGCGGGAGGATCACTGGAGCCCAGGAGTTTGACACTACAGTGAGCTGTGTTCACGCCACTGCACTCCAGCCTGGGTGACAGAGGGAGACCCTGTCTCAAAGAAACTTTTTAAAAATTGATCCATAATGAGTGGGATTTATTCTGGGGATGCAAGAATGGCTGAACATACACAAACTATCAGTGTGATACATCATATCAACAGGATGGAAGACAAAAGCCATATGATCATTTCTATTGCTGCTGAAAAGCATTTGATAAAATTCACTATTCCTTCATGATAAAAACCCTTAAAAAACCGCATATAGAGGGAACATAACACAATAAAAAGCTGTAAACAACAGATCCACAGCTAGTATCATATAGAACAGAGAAAAACTGAAAGCCTTTTCTCTAAAATCTGGAATGAGACAAGGATGCCCACTTTCATTACTGTTATTCAACACAGTACTGGAGGTCCTAGGTAAAGCAATCAGACAAGAGAAAGAAATGGCATTTAAATTGGAAAGGAAGAAGTCAGTTGTTTGCAGATGATATAATCTCATATTTAGAAAAACCTAAAGAGTCCATAAAAAACTATTATAACTGATAAATTCAGTACAGTTGCATGACAAAAATTAGCATACAAAAATCAGTATCATTTCTATATGCTAACAGTGAACAATCTGAAAAGAGATCAAGAAAGTAATCCAATTTATAATAGCTATAAGTAAAATAGCTAAAAGTAAAATAAGAATAAACAGCCAAAGAAGTGAAAGATCCCTCAATGACAACTACAAAACGTTGATCAAAAACTAAAAAAGACCCCCAAAATGAAAGAGATTTCATATTCATGGATTGGAAGAATTAATAGTGTTAAAATGTTCATGCTACCCAAAGCAATCTACAGATTCAATGCAATCCATATCAAAATACCAGTGACATTCTTCACAGAAATAGAAAAAATATTCCTAGAAACTATATGGAACCACAGAGACTCAGAATAGCCAAAGCCATCCTGAGCAAAGAGAACAAAACTTCAAATTATACTACAGAGCTGTGGTAACCAAAACAGCATGATACTGTCATAAAAACAGATACATAGACCAATGGAACCGAATAGAGAACTCAAATAAATCCACACATCTACAAGTGAACTCATTTTTGACAAAGGTGACAAGAACATGCAATGGGGAAAGGGCAGTCTTCTCAGTGATACTGAGTAAACTGTATATCCATATGCAGAAGAATGAATACCTTTATCTCTCGCTATATACAAAAATCAGTTCAAAATGGATTAACGACTTAAATCTATGACCTGAAACTATGAAACTACTGAAAGAAATCACTGGAAAAACTCTCCAGGACATTAATCTGGGGAGATTTCTCGAGTAATACCCTGACAGCACAGGCAGTCAAAGCAAACATGGACAGATGAGATCACATCAAGCTACAGAACTTATGCATAGCAGAGAAAACAATCAACAAATTGAAGAGACAACCCACAGACTGGGGATTATATAATAACCTTATAATTCTGGTTAACTGACAAGGGTTTTAATAACCAGAATATATAAGGGACTCAACTAACTCTGTAGGAAGAAATGTATTAATAATAATTTAAAAATATTACTACATTTTAAATGAAATGATAACCTTAAAATGGGCTAAAGATCTCAGTAGACATTTCTCAAAGAAGACATAGAAATGTCAAATGATTTTATGACAAGATGCTCAACATCATTGATCAGAGAAATGCAAAGCAAAACAATGAGATATCATCTCACTCCAGTTAAAATCGCTTATATCCAAAAGATAAGCAGTAACAAATGTTGGCAAGGATGTGGAGATAAGGGAACCTTCCTATACTGTTGGTGGGAGTGTAGATTACTACAACCACTATGGGAAACAGTTTGGAGGTTCCCGAGACAACTAAAAATATAACTAGTATGTGTTTATAACACTGTGCTTACCTGTGTAAGCTGTGATTTCCGGTGTGTGCCACCATGCCCAGCTAGTCTTTGTATTTTTAGTAGAGACGAGGTTTCGCCATGTTGGCCAGGCTGGTCTCAAACTCCTGGCCTCAAGTGATCCAAAGTGTTGGGATTACAGGCATGAGCCACTACTCCTGGCCTCAAGTGATCCAAAGTGTTGGGATTACAGGCATGAGCCACTGCGCCTGGCCTCAATTTTTATTTATTTATTTTATTTTTGAGACAGTGTCTTGCTCTGCCACCTAGGCTGGAGTGCAGTGGCAGTCATAGCTCACTGCAGCCTCAAACTCGTGGGATCAAGGGATTGTTCTTCCTCAGTCCCCTGAGTAGCTGGGACCAACATGTCTAGCTATTTAAAAAATTTTTTGTAGAGATGAGGTGTTGCTCTGTTGCCCAGGCTGGTCCTGAACTCCTGGCCTCAAGCGATCCTGCTGCATTGTCCTCCCAAAGCATTGGGATTCCAGGCGTGAGCCACTGTGCCCTGTCTATTCTCAATTTTTATAATTTATTTAGATTTGTTGGTGTTAGATTGAGTACTCAAAAATACGTAAGTGAGGCTATACTTTTAAATTTAATGTACGTTAATATAGTTACATTGTTTACTAATGATCAAAATTTTATGTGTTTTAGCATTTATTTCTTTTTTAAATAGTGTAGAAATTAAATTTGTGCCTTACTGATGTCTTCAGTGAGTAGATCATGAACATATTTAGGAAATCATGCTTAGGTGTAATACATTTTAAGGGGTTTATTGAAATAGAAAACAACAGATAATTTTGATGGTAGCATTTTCCAGGATGTTCTGTAGAATTTAACATGTCTGGTATTCATTTAACAGTCTCTGATGGCAAGGAAACTGCTCTGTTTTTTACCCCCTTTTTTTTTCTTAGTTAGAGACCCCTTTGTAAAAACTTTCATGCTGCCATGGGCTAGTGGAATATCTTTGGGAATTTCAAAGCATCCCTCTGATCATGTATTTATCTCAGGAATGCTATGTCAGAAATCACAACTCTCCTCATATCTTAAGTATTATCAACTTCCAAGGAATAGCTGGAAAGTTTAGAGTAACAGCTACATGAATAAAACCTTGCTGAAAGGCTGCCAGGTTATGGGCCTTTGTGAATGCAAAGGTGTTTGTGTTCATTCCCATGCCAAAATTCTTGCTCTTATCTAATTTGAAGATCCTCTCTGATGATTAGTGAATGCCAGGGATTTATCTTGATAAAGTTCAAGGACTGGTTTGGCTTTTCAACTGGATCCTTAGGGACTAAAGTGGTAGGCTGAAATGCTCTTTTTTCCTTTAGTGAACTATTTGCATGTTAAATAAAATAGCATTTGTGTGAGGGTTTGTGATATTTGAAACTGATATAATACTGAAACGGAACTTCTCAGCTTTATTGATCTGGAAGGCATTGTTGCTATTTGCGTATTGCCAGTAAATTAAAAGAAACTTTGAAATGAGTATCCCTTGTTCAGGGGAAAAAAAAAATCCAGCAACAGTATTTTCATTTGTTCTGTGTGGTACTTTAGGAAAATTACTTCTTTCTCATTAAAATTAGCATAATAATATGTACTACTAATCTCAAGGGTTGTCATAAATTAAATATGATAATTTGTGTATGTTCTTAAGCACGGTGCCCCAAAATATTAAGTATTCATAGTGAGTTCATAAAGAAAAAATGATAATAAGAACAATTTTTATCTCTTTTAATATTTGGTTTATAATTGACAGTTTGAGAAACTAGCTTTCATAATTGGTTGTCTGTCTTTCAAATTCCTTATGCTAAAAAGTTTGAAGCACTTTCTGCTAAAATTGATGTAGATATAAAAAATTCCAATAATTGTTCTTAAACATTAAAAAAGATTTCAATTTGTTTCTTAAATAGAAACTTAAGCTGTAGCCTGAGAAGGATGTCAGAAATATCCCTAGCACATTGCCTGTCATATAAAGTCTCATTTTTGTCAAATGCATATTGCATTTTCCTCTGTGTTTTCCAATGCATTGTATAAAAAGATAATATTAAATGATTAGTTTTTGCGTGATCAATCTTAACTATTGGTAAGTTTAAAATTCTAGATTATTTTTGTAAACTAGAACATGCTTTACTAATTTAGATTTATACTTATATTTAACAAGATAAACACGATAGGTTAAAGATCTCTGTTGAAGATTTTAGTCTTTTACACTGAAACTTTATAATAATAATGACAATGATTGGTAAAGACAATGAAAATATTTCAAAATCTACCTACTGCTTAATATCCTTTTAATTGGATCATTGTAAGTTTGATTTTTCTTTGTTTTTGTGTAGCCTTAAGCTGAAGCAATGTTATGTTAATTCCTTAGAATTGATTTGAATCAGTCAGTGAATTTGGAAATTGATTTTGTTTCTCTATTATGTACTAATTATGTAGTATGAAAGAATGCAGCTTTTTAAAATCTATGAGCAGATATATTTTTGTGATTTTATGGTAGTATATAAATAATTTTATATGTTAGAGATCTTTATTACTGTTGATTATAGATGATTCTAAAATTATGTTTAAATGTGAATATGATTGTGGTGATAAATATACAACTGTGAGCATACTAAAAATCTCTTAATTGTATATTTTTAGTGAATTAAATGGTATGTGAATTATATCTCTAAGGTTTTAAGAAAGGTCAACATGGGGAAACGGTTCAAATTCAAGGCTCTGGTGTTAGATAAACCTAGATTTCCATGGTAGTTCTGCCATTTACTTTGGTTATTACTTTACCTTTCTGAAGTTTATGTTTAAAATTTCGAAAAATTGAATTAATAGGTACCTTAGGATTGTTTTGAGACTTGAATAATAATTCTTGGCATATTGTCAGTGCTTCATTTATCTTAGCTGCTATTAGAATTTATAATTTTATATTACCTAACAAGCAAGCAGGATTAAGAAGAAAGCATCTTGGCAGAGGAGGCATATATACAAAGGGTTGGAGTTGTGAAATGACACAACATGCTTAGCAACCATAAGAGCATGTTGAAGAAGTGTGTGAGGAACATGTAAAATGTAAATTCATGTAGAAAGCCGTACTTCTGATCTATCATTCCTGACAATAGGTGAAAGATCTTGGACAATAAATATTTACTGAACTGAATAAAAGAGTAAGACCTTATTTGTGACTGAAACATTAACAGCAAGAAGCTAAAGGATTAGAAATGAAGTTGAGTTCTTTTGTTGTGTTTAATTAGCCATGTCATCTTGAATAAATAGGGATTGTGCATATTTGGAACAGCTGTAGTAAATTCTGTTCTGTTACCAGTTTTCCAGTGTTTTATTATGAAAATGTTCAGACATACAGAAAAGTTGAAAGAATTGTACAGTGAACACCTGTAGACCCATCACTGAGATTCAACGATTAGCTTTTAGCTCTGTTTGCTTCACCATGTATCCATCAGTCAATCTTATTTTTGTAATGTACTTCAAAGTTGTAGACATCAGTTCACTTCACTCTTAAATATTTCAGCCAGCATGCAGCTCTCTAACTGGAGATCAGTACAGTTTTTTTTTGAGCTAAAATTTACACGCAATGAAAGACACAAGTCTTAAGTGTACCATTTGATGAGTTTTGACAAATTCATGCACTTGTGCAACCTCAAGTCCCCATCATGATATCATTGGTCTTGAAAGTTCTCTTTCCCAGCCAATTCCTGTTCCTGTCCCCCAGAGGCAATTATTAATTCTGATATTTTTTTTTACCATAAATTAGTTTTGCCTGTTTTAGACGTGCATGTTAAAAAAAAAAAATGCGTAAAGTGTATACTCCTTAGTATAAGACGTCATTCAACATAATGCTTTTGAGATTCATCCATGTTGTTTGTTACCTTTTGTTTTCATTCATCAGTAGTTTGTTACCTTTTATTGCTGAATAATATTCCATTCTAGAAGCATAGCACCATTAAAAATTTTCTGTATCTGCATAAAGGACATTTGGGCTATTTCCAGTTTTTGCCTATTATAAATAAAGCCTATATGACCATTACTGTATACGTATTTTGTGGACATAAGCTTTCTTGAGGAAATTCCTAGAAGTGGAATTGTTGAGTCATAGCATAGATAGGTATATATCTTACATTTTGATTATAGGAAAAGCAATTGCACTTTTCTAAGTATTCTTTTCTATTGCTCCATTCAGCCCCTACTTATTGTATGAGTAAACTAGATCTTGCTGGTTCTTTCTTTTGTGAACAAATGTGAAAGTAAATTCTTCATATTTCTCCTCCCTCACCTGCAAAAACATTGGTAGAAGACAGTGATTTTCTTAAGCAATGGGTTTTAAATTTCTCCCTCCAGTAGGAAATACACAAATTACATTTTGCGTTGTTTTTGAAGGTACCACTAACACATATGTACACACACACGTTTGTGTGCATGCACATACACACACACACACACACACACACACACACACACATCATATCTACTCCCCCTTAAGTCAGTAATTTTCATCTGATATAAGCTGCCATGATTTAAGCACACCATTTTGGATTGGGGGCTCAGGTGGCTGTTGCTTCTATTTTTTAGTGTATAGTTAACATTGGCAGTCACCCTTATAATGATGTGACACCAGCTACCCTGAAGTACATTGAATAAGCCATGCCTAGCACAAGAGAACTTGATTTAATTGGCAACAGTGTTTGCCCTCACATGATAGGCACTGAAGTAAAATGAAACCTATTTTGCTTTGTGTGTGTGTTTTTAAAAATAACTACAAAAATGTATTATTAAAATATTGGAATTACATAATTTTCACTTTTGAATGCATGTATAGGGATCAAGTACCTAAGTTACTTTGTTTAGAAGCTGAATACTTTAAAGCTATTAAGGGAATACTTGAAGCTTGCAGTTATAGTACTGTCAACAAAAGATGTGATTAAATAAATTGAATGTTGAAGACTTTAGGCTTATGGTTAACACCAGGTAATTAAAAGTAAGCACTGCTGTGGGAGTGCATTATATATCAGCTGTCCTCTTTACCTCATTAACTGAGTTTTTGCATGTTTATGGAGCCAACTTCAATTAAAAATGCCTTTTAAGTTATGCCTAACAAGGTCTTTTAGTTACTGTTTGGTATAAAGTATTACATTTTAATTGAAATTGGTATATCATAAATACCTGTGTTTGAATAATATACAAGAGAAAGAACTTTGACTATTTGATATTTTTGCATATGGTTTTTATTCCTATGCATTACTTTTTTATATATTATCAAAAGATATCGTCTTCGGGGTTTAAAAATGAAAAACTGGGTTGTATACATGTTAGCAAATTGCTTATATCTACTTTTTTTTAAACTTATAAGATTTCTAAGGTTTTATTATTTCAGATTAGCAGTGCTTTACAATTCTTGTGGAAACGTTGAATTTTCTGCTTTAATGCTTTTGGTTATATTTTATTTGTTAGATAATTAAAGATGATCCTAAATTTTAAAAATACTATGTGGTAAATATAAGCTTAAATGTTAAATAGATTGTTATATTTTCATAGTGAAATGCAGATAAATATGGACAGTATTGAAGAGATTTCATATTGAGTGAAAAGTCTAAATTGTATATCAAATAGAAATAAGAAAATTAGAAAAATAAGTTAGCTACCTAGTTTCTGTTTTGAAATTCATGTAATTAATTCAAGATATCAATTTGTATCTTTCAGTCTGTTTACTTTCTTTATTACAGAAGTGTCATTGTTGCAGCAAAAAAGTCAGCAGTCTCACCTTCCACACTTAATACAAGCATACCTACCAATGCTGTCAGTGTGGTTTCCTCAGTAGATTCAGCCCAAGCCTCAGATGTGGGAGGAGAATCACCAGGTGAGTTAGTTATCAGTGATTTCAACAAAAATGTTTTTAGATCTCATTTTAGCAAAGCTTAAGATTTTTGATTAACTTAAAATTTGGGGGCACATTAGAAACCATTGTGCTTTTATATTGTTGATTGTGTACTACTTTTCTGAATAAATTTGAGTAAAATTAAAAGAAATTAAGTCAAGGATTTCAGTATTTTCTCCACCGAAACCTAGTAGTGTGTGGTAGATTAGATGCTGCTAGTTGGGTAGATGAGTGCATTGATGAATGATAGATTCATAAAAATACTTTTTTCCTTTATTTTCTTTCCCTGCACTTAAGAAGATGTATATAGATAGTGGCCTAAATAAGAAAGTCTTGTTGACGTATAATCTTTTAATATGGTTACTGGTTGTCAAATATTTTGGGCTGTAAAAAAAAAAAAATTTATATAGTGTCCAATACTTTGATTTTTTTTGGCATAGTTTTTTGAATTAGAGGCTTGGAAAGGAATGCTGCTCTGAAGTGTAGCATCATTCTAACAATGGTCATACTGGTTCAGTTCCTCCTATAGCACTTTTATTTTTGTCCATCTCTCCTTCTACATTCTTTCCATGTTTAAAAGCATATATATGGATAAAAAATTATTTCCATGTATAAAAGCATATATATGGATGCAAGATCCTATACGTTGATGGGAAGCTTAATGGTGGTTACTGGGTAAACTTGAATAATGTGAAGAATGTGCAGTATTAAAATGACCAAGTATAACAAAGGGGATGTTACTGTATCAGTGGTTTTCTTCTGGATATTTTGCTGTTTCTTAAAGTTAATAACAAGATATTGTACCTATCAAAACACTCATGATTCTAGGTTGAGATTGATGGAAAATAAAGGAATTTTGAAGGAATGGCCTGGTGGATTATATTGAGATCAGAAATAATGCCGTTACTTCTTTTGGGATATCTCAGGCCAGGGTTTGCCTTCTATTCCGCTGTTCCACCTTTATTTGGCAAATTAGCATATCTTGGAGAGTTTTGTTCCAAACTTGATATTGCTACTGGCCAGTAGCTGGGAATTTTTTTCCTTGATGTGTACTATGTAATAATGTATCCTAGAAACAAATACTATGTTTATTTCTTTTGTCTTCTCTTTTGTTACTGTACTTGTTTTAACAAAAATATATTTTATCAGAAGTTTTAAATGTGTTTAATTTTTTACAAATTTTATAGTATTTAGTGATAAGAGAAAATGTTCCAGTAGGTTAAGTAAAAGAAAGTTATATGCAATTCTTTACGTACCATATAATTACAGCTAAGTGACTTATCTACCTTCTTTACATGGTAAAAGCAAGAAAGTGTATTATGAAGTCATTTTTATCTCCGTGAAGTTGGGCTACTGGCAATTTTGATTTTCGAAATTTACTTTAGGTGGTATTTCTAAAATTTAATTAATAGTCTTGTATTATTTTTATTCTTAGGAAAAATAGTGATTAGAATTTTTTTTTTCTGGTTTGAAACCAAAAGCTGCAATGGTAGCAGAGTTTTGTCTGCCTTGCTTTTTATTTTATAATTTTTTTGAAAAATTAATAGACTTTATTTTTTAGATCAGTTTTAAGTTTACAGGAAAATTGAGTTTGAAGTACAGAGAATTCTCAAATACCCCGTCATTCTCTCCCTCGCTGGTTTCCCCTGGCCCGGTGAGAATTACAAAGGAAAATGGGCATAAAACTCTAGCAAATTTTTAATCTTTATTGTTCCATTATACTCTGATGCCTCTTTTTTTTTTCCCTTTGGAGAAGAAATAATTTGGTAATTCATTTGGAGCTGGGTATGCACATTTCTGCTTCTCCACCCCCATCCAAAGTCCTTTAAAAAAAAAGAATCAACTGTGGTTTTTCTAGAGTAGTCCCTCTTGTGAAAAATGCAATAGTTATTAATATCTATGAAATGATTTACATGCCGTCTTTTAAATTCAGTTATAGTAAATTTTTCAGTAACATCCAAAATTAAATGTAATTTCAGAAATTCAAAGTACATTGAGTAAAATATTTTCCTGTACTGCCCTCTAGTTTCAGTTTAGGAACAGAAGAAATAGGACCCTTTGATTGCTTTTAAGTTTATTCTTTAAAATTTAAGTCTTGGAGTTTTCAGAAGAGATAAGAAACAGCTGAGACATATGGGTAATATTTTACGTGTAACAGTATTATACATTTCTCTCTGAAGCCATTGTATTTTTTCCAGTAAATTAATTGTAATTTAAAATATTCACTTTGAAAAACTGTATGCAGAATTACAAAACAATTTGCTATCTTGAAGACTGTTATATTTATTGGCAAAATCTACAAAACCCTATACCATTGATCCAGCTCATAATGTATCTTATTTTTCTATTATTTAAATTTTGTATAATTTGTGATGGAGTTTCTCAAATAGTTACCATTTTTTTTTTCCATCTTGAGCTAGAATTTTAAACTTTTTTCCCCTCCTTAACCCCCCCCCATTTTTAAAAGAATAGTTATTGCTTTTTCAGTTATTTCAAGTCTTCCTTGTGATGATGGTCTTTCTGTTTACCATCTGTTTTGCTTTCCACATCTGACTCTTCTTTTTCCTCTTTCACTGTGCTCTTGTTACTGTCGTGTGGGTTCTCCATTTCAGTGTATTGCTTCTATTTTATTCCATTAATTGATGCCATGAGCATTACTGCCTTGATAAGAAAAATCTGACCTAATCTAGTGTTTTTGGTTGTCCTGCTTCTTACTCTTCTGCCACCCCACTTTACATGCTTTTACCTACTATACTTGCCCTTGTACTTGTTAGTACTCATTTTCACATGGAAACCACCCCAGCCTCCCAAATAGTTCTCTCTCCCTTGTCAGTATTTTTTTAACTGATAAATTTTTGTTTTCTTTTTGTTGGGTCTCTCGATTTAAGTTATCTGCCATTAAAATAAGTAGATAAATATATAGATGGTTCCATCTTAACAATTTTTTGACTTTATAATGATGTGAAAGCAATACACATTCAGTAAAAACTGTACCTCAAGTATCTGTATGACCATTCTATTTTTCACTTTCAATACAATATTTAGTAAATTATGTGATATATCCAATACCTCCTTATAAAATAGGCTTTGTGTTAAATGCATTTGTGACTTAGAATATAGATGCTCCTTGACTTATGATGGGGTTACATCATGATAAACCATTGTTAGTTGAAAATATTGAAAATTGAAAATGCATTTAATGCACCTAACTTACCAAACAGCATAGCTTAATCTACCCTATCTTAAATGTGCTCAGAACACTTACATTATCCTACAGTTGGGCAAAAAATTTACTTGATAGAGAATATGAAGTTTCTGCTGTGACATTCGTATTTTCTGTTATATATTCACATGATATCTTCAAGGAAATTCCCATTTGTGGATATTTGGAAATTTTGATATCAAAATGAGACACATTTTACATGTGGTACAATTAAAGAGGAACTAATACTAGATAGATAATAATCACAGAAACAGAGTTAAAACTTGCCAGCTTTGTATGAGGTCAAAGCTTTTTCTATGAAAGTATTATCACTGAAATAATTTTATAACCCATAAAAATTGAGAATTTGTTTGCATTTTGAAATAGTATACATTATTAAGACTGTAATTAACATACAAAACTTTTTTGGTGTACAAATTTCAAATTTCAAATTTTAATTTGAATAGTATACCTTAGCTTATGCAGCATTTTATCAACCAAAAGGACTAGTCTAAGAGCAACAATTGTATCTTCTAATTAATAAGTATTAAAAGATATTAATCAGAGGATAAGGCATATCCTTTGTATATGCATGTTTTCAAAGACAATAAAAGCGAAAGTGATTTTAGTAAATATATCAAAATCTAGGAATTTTATAGTCATCAGCAAAGATTTGATTACCTAGAATACAGTATCCTTTCTTTTTTCTTTTTTTTCTTTAGTTGAGACAGGGTCTTTCTTTGTTTCCCAGGCTGGAGTACAGTGGCACAATCATAGCTCACTGCAGCCTTGAACTCCTGGGCTTGAGTGATCCTCCTGCTTCAGCTTCCCAAGTAGCCAGAACTACAGGTGTGTGTCACCATTCCTGGCTAATTTTAAAATTTTTGTAGAGACAGGGTCTTGTTCTATTGCCCAGACAAGCCTTGAAATCCTGGCTTCAAGTGATCCTTCCACCTTCACCCATATCCCTTCTTGTATGTTAAAATATCATTACTCTTTTTCCAATATGCTTTTTCTCTATATTGCAAAGCATAAATGAACAAATCAAAATTGAAACTAGCTCAATAAAGGAACTAAGTATACTGTTCACTAATTTATATGCCTGGTGTTTGCTATTTTGCAAAATTTAGTAATTCTACCACTTACTAGAATATTAGACAGTATCTGTTTATCAGAGCCATATACATTATTAATTAGTACTTTTTTAATATTAGGGAAATATTTGAGTCATAACCATCTTTGCTTTGTGTAAGTTTTAGGCCAATAGGCTTATTTTTATTCATTCAATAGGATTTATTTAATTAGTTTTTACTGGGCATGTAGACTATCCCTGGCTGAATTAACTGGTTCAGAAAAGAGAGAGAGAAATGCAGTGCTAACGTGTTTAGGGGTTAAAAATTGGCATTTGTTTTAATGATTCTTTATTGCAAGGGACATTAGTTATTTAGACCCACAGGGACCTTAAATAAACAATTCCCTACTCCCCAGATAGATGCTAGACAGATGATATATTTGCATGTTCCTTTTTGTTCTTTTGAATGTCTGGAAAACTGTCAGTTTGAAGGAGCCAGTTTATCAGTGCCAGGATAAGGAAAAGATAAGTGAGTATCATTCCACATGTTGGAGGTAGCTTCTGCATTCATGTATTTGTGATCATTTGCTGGAAATATTTAATGATAATTTAAAACAAATTGATTGAAAGTTTATATTTTTATCTGAGTTGAAAAAATACAGAATGTGTTTGGATATTACATTTTTTCCACAGCAGGAATGGAGGACAACCTAGTGTGAAATTACTGATGTATTTAGTTTATTCTTTCATGTGATTTTTTTCTTATAACTATTGCTGGTTAATTTATTATCCTTGTTGGTAAAGTGTCTTCTTATGACTTAAGACACTTTGTAAAAAATCTCTTTCTGCTACATTCTCTTTTAGAATTGAAAATTGGCATTACTTCTAGGGTACTGTGAGGAAATAATTTTTGTTACTGCTTTATTTAGAAGTAACAATGTTGCTTTTCTTTTTCACATTTCTAATACGCATTTCTCATTAAAATTAGTATCATTTAGCACAGTGGGCAGGGTGTGGTGATTTACACCTGTAGTCCCAGCACTTTGAGAGGCTGGGGTGGAAGAATCACCTGAAGCCAGGAGTTCAAGACTAGCCTGGACAAAGTGAGACCTTATCTCTACAAGAAATTAAAAAATTAGCTGAATGTGGTGGTACATGTCTATAATCTCACCTACTCAGAAGGCTGAGGCAGGAGGATCACTTGAGTCCAGGAACTCAGGGCTGCGGTGAGCTATGATCACACCAGTACACTCCAGCCTGGGCAATAGAGCAAGACCTCGTCTCTTAAAACAAAAAACAAAAAACCCAATAAACCAGTTAACACAGTAAAGGCTAATTTTGCCTAAAGCCTCATACACACTCTTTTTTTTTTTTTCCTAAAGCCTCTTGCATACGTTTTTTGGGGAGGGATTTATTTTTTCCATTTCTACTTTTAAGTAAATGGGACCTTATGTGTTATTAGCTTCAGAAAAGCTCAAGAAAATCCATCAATAATCCTAATAGAGAAAATGTCTGATACATTGCAATAAAAATGGTCTTCAAAAACTATCCCCAATTAAGAAAACAGAAATATTTAATTAATCACTGGTAACAGTCAATGACCCACTGTGATTCAATGATCATATTGTTGTCAAGAACTTAGAAAATTGCAGGTGTCATTTACTGAGTGTAATAAAGCCATTGGGTCTGTGAAGTACTTTACTGAGTGTTGTATATGATTTTAGGATTGGACCTGACTCTTAGAAGTGCCAGATACCAAAGGGTGAAAAAATGTTTTTGAACTTCCCTGGTCTTGCCCTCTAATTTGAAATTTTATTGTGAAAAATACAAAAATAGCAATATTTTTATGATGAAATGTGAGTTGATATTTATGCTTTTAAAAATTGTCACAATGGGCTGGGCATGGTGGCTCACACCTATAACCCTGGCACTTTGGGAGGCCAAGGCCAAAGGATTGCTTGAGACCAAGAGTTCGAGACCAGCCTGGGCAACATAATGAGACCCTGTCTCTACAAAAAAAATAGAAAATAGCCAGGTGTGGTGGCATGCACCTAGATTCCCAGCTACTTGGGAGGCTGAGGCAGGAAGACGGCTTGAGTCCAGGAGTTCAAGGCTGCAGTGAGCTCTGATCACTCCACTGCACTCCAGCCTGGGTGAGAGAGCAAGACCCTCTCTCAAAAAAAGAAAAATAAAAAATAATTGTCAGCATGATGAAGTGTGTGCTTTAGCTTCATTTTTAAACGAATCCTACGCGTCCTGACCACCAGTCACTTGGTTAGAGTTTTTAGGTACAGTTAGATCTCAGTTGAGCAGGATGGTGAGGAAGGCAGGACTGTAAGCAATACAAAACTTCCAGTATAAAGGAAAGTCAACTTTGATTATCAAGGGAATGGGAAAGGAAATATGTTGTGGAAAAGAAAGATTAACTACAGTTAAGTTCATTTTGTACTAGGTATGTGCTCACTCTAAGAGGTGGGCTCAGTAATTATCCAGAGGTTAATTGCGGAAGATTGCTGCATTGCTCGCTTTCCAAAAGAAACCAAGCTTGTTGGGGGGTCAAATTGTCTAGATTTTTGGATCCTTAGATTTGACTGAGAGCTGGTAATCAGAACTGAGGGTTATTGATCAAGCATTGGCCTAAAAACCAACATGTTTCAGGAAAGCTCAAAATTGCCTCAGATCCTTGCTGTTTTTTATTCAGTTGTATCCACAAAACCTCTGATTAGGTCCTGGCTATGCTTATCTATATCCAGAATTAACTTTATTTGCCTTACCAAAAAGAGCACATTGAATCAGAATGCCTAGATACAATTGAAGTGAGCTTGAGGAAGTTCTGGGAGTGGTGTGAAGCAGAGGAAGTTCTGGGAGTGGTGTGAAGCAGAGGGAAGTATTGTATTGTATTGTATTGTATTGTGTATTGTATTGTATTGTATTTATTGTATTGTATTTCAAGACAGGGTCTTGCTTTGTCACCCAGGCTGGAATGCAGTAGTGCAGTCTTGGCACATTGCAACCTCTGCCCTCTAGGCTCAAGTGATCCTTGAGCTGGGACCTAGCTGGGACCACAGGCACACACAACCATGCCTGGCCACTTTGTTGTATTTTCAGTAGAGACAGGGCCTTGCGATGTTTCACAGGCTAATCTTGAACTCCTGAGCTCAAGCAGTCCTCCTGTCTTGGCCTTCCAAAGTGTTGGGATTACTGGCGTGAGCCACTGCACCTGGCCAAAAATGGCAATTCTTTTTTTTTTTTTTGAGACGGAGTTTCATTTTCTTACCCAGGATGGAGTACAATGGTAGTTGATCAGTGGGAGCCCCTTCAAGCTGGCTTCGTTGTCCTTGTGACATAACCTATTATTCCTTGTATATATCCTATCATTCCTTGCCTTCTACAAAGCATAACTAGATGTTTCAAACTCATTTTGTGCTTTTCTTCCACAGATCTCGAATCAGCCATTTCTTTCTTTTAGTGGAGTTTAGTATTTAGAAACCAAGATCTGGACACCAAGTGTTAAGATGCTGCTGCTTCTGTGTCCTCTTAGTGGACAGAGCTAGAGGCGGTGTGTGTGTTTGTGTGTGTGTATGTTTGTATATAAAAGTCTATAAAAATATATACTGTCATTCACATATTATTTCCATCCTTTATTGGAACCATGAATTCATATAGATATGAATTCTACAATTCTCAGTTTTCTCTTTTCCTTGAATTTCCTCCTCACACTGGCTCCAATAACTTTCTCTGGGCCAACACAACCTCCAGCCTGATGCAGATGCTTTCCTTGATGTGTTTCTAATCACTTTTGGACTGAAAGATTCAACAATCTTTGGGAAAGAGGGCCCTTATTCTCTTTAAAGCACAGTGTTTTTGTATTTGGGGCATAATGGGAAAATAGCTGATAATAGTTGTGATACAAGATTACAGATTCTCAGAGGTCTAGGCTTCTAACCCTGATTACATTTATTGCTGCAATTTAGTCCTTTAGTAGTGATTTGATAACTGAATAAGGATAATTTTCATGGTAATGGAGGTTTAAAGCTAAATTTGGAATGTAGCTGTTTCTGTGTTTTTCCTATATTAAGAAAATGCTTTTACTTATAACTTTGTGTTGACACTTGGTGTTGAGTAGAAGGAATTGTGAACCTTATTTAGGGAGTCAGAATTTACTTTTCTCTTGCTTCTTCAGCTCATGGATAGAAAGATTGCTCTGGCATGATAATTGAGCTTGTAGCTGAGGTTTATATATGAAAGGATTTAGTTGTTAATTGTTAGATTTTAATGTTATCCAAATAGTAATGGACATAAAAATACGTTATAATGCCTTTATTGACTGGTATAATGACATTCTTTTTATTTAAATCTTCATATCTAAAAGCAGATAATTCCTATAGATGGTTATTTTTCTTTTATAGGCAGTAGATCATCTAATGCAAAATTGCCCTCAGTTCCAACAGTTGATTCAGTTTCACAAGATCCGGTTTCAAATATGAGGTATTTAAGCTACTAACTTGAATATTGTGATTTATACCTTTTGATGACTTTTTAAGCTATCTAGGTTTATTTTACTTCATTTCATTTCATTTCTTTCTTTCAACATATATGACATTTAGAGCCTTGGGAACATTTTAGAAGTTCATTTTCTTTTGAAAGATTTTAAGTTGTACAAGTCATTTCATGATGTACAAGTCACTTCATGAGAAGTGACTATTTGTGGTAAAAAATAATTGCTGCATGCATAACAAATATTTACATAAGCTTATGACTTATGTTTCAAATGATTGCAAATTGAAAGTGTGGAATTTGTTGTTTCTCCTCTATCAAATGCTGATATAGGCCAGGCGTGGTGGCTCACGCCTGTAATCCCAACACTTTGAGAGGCTGAGGCAGGCGGATTACTTGAAGTCAGGAGTTCAAGACCAGCCTGGCCAACATGGTGAAAACCCATCTCTACTAAAAATATTTTAAAAAATTAGCTAGGTGTGGTGGTGCACACCTGTAGTCCCAGCTACTCGGGATGCTGAGGCAGGAGAATCACTTGAACCCGGGAGGCAGAGGTTGCAGTGAGCCGAGATCTCACCACTGCACTCCAACCTGGGAGACAGAGTGAGACTCCATCTCAAAAAAAAAAAAAAAATGCTGATATAAGTGATAGCCAGTCAGCCAAAGCCACAATGATACTGAATTGTAGATAGATTTTTATTGTCACTTACCTTGTTTAATTGGATTTCAGAGTTTACTTTCGAATGCTTTGAGTGTATTTTCCACCACTGGAGACTTAGTGGCTAGAGGGTCCTTGATTTTCTTTACCACAATGGGAAGTCCATTAGACACTACAAATGTAGGTACTTGAGTGCTTCGAGTATAGCTAGTATTTGTGATACTATTCAGGGATAACAAGTTCTATGAGTTGTGTAGAAGAAAATAGTATTTAGAGCAGTGCCTGTGAGGAGATGGTTACTCACAGCAAAAATTTATATATGTTTGTGTTGATGGTTTCAGTAGCAACTGCTTTCTTGGTAGTACGAATAGGAAGTACTCCTAGTGTGAATAGTAGATAACTAGTGGCGCTTTATGTATATGTTAAATTTATAAGTTAGAAACTAAAGCTGTGGATATCTGTGAATTTTCTGAAATGCTGGGGACCTTAAAAAAAAACCCTCATTAACTGTATCTGTGTGTGTATATATGAATACATGTATATATAATCACAAATATATATTAATATATTTTTATATATTTGTAGGCACATTTACAACTATCTCAGTTTATTAATAAATATAACTATCAACCAAATGATAGTTTTGTTATAATGTGCCTATAAAGTATATTATTTTCAGGAGAAAAATCATTCACATTGCATTAGAAAGGAATTATTGACTTCAATAAAAAAGAACTGCTTTTTATAATTTATAAGCACTCAACATCTGTTGAATCTGTACTATATGCTATAACTGTGAATTTTAAAATGAAGTCATGGTTCTTGAACTCAGTGTGCTTGAGTTCTTGAACTCAGTGGTTTAGTGGTAAATAGAAAAATTTGTTGAAGACTTGATGAGAGTTTATTTAGATTATAATGGGCCTAAAAACAAACTGCTCTTAACTGGCCAGGTGAGACTTCTAGTAAGTACTGATGCTTGGAGTGGTTGTTAACCAGGTTGTTTGTTGGAGATTGTAGGGGCAAGATAGATCAGGATAAAAACGAATATTTTTGGCAGAAGGACTGCTATGCATAGCAGTAATGTCTCTTTAGGTGATTTTTAATTTTTTAAAATAATTATATATATATATGGAAATACATCTTTATTTTCAAAACTAGAAAATTGATACAATCTGTTGAATAGTTCAAGTAACTTAATGTCTTTTCATTAGTATTACAGAGAGGCTTGAACACGCTTTGGAAAAGGCAGCTCCTCTCCTTCGTGAGATTTTTGTGGATTTTGCACCTTTTCTTTCTCGGACACTTTTGGGTAGCCATGGACAAGAACTGCTTATAGAAGGAACAAGTAAGTGGTTTTTCTTTATTTTATTTGTATGTATTTATATTTCAGGATTAAAAACTTAACATGGATAATGAAATAACATGGAGTTTCATTGTTTAAGTGTTGTCAGCCTTTCACTAGGTTTCTCATAGTCTATCTTTTGAAGAATGTGTCACATGTCTATTATGTTGTAATCTTCAAGATTTTTATCAGTGATTTGGATGAAGCATAGAATTATGTGTTGAACCAAAGAACTAAGACTTTTTTTTTTGATACATTAAAATTAACTTTGAGAGCAAAGAATTGGAGAGACTAGTGTCACAGGATTTTACTTGAACTTAGATCCATATGAACAACAAGGTATTGCCATACAGATAAGGAATGCATCGTTATTAGTAGAATTCTGTTTTACAAATAGAGATAACAGCATTTTACTCTATACTGCTTACATCATTCATAGATTCCTGGGTCTCTTCTAGGTAGTGTACTTTGAGATTGTCAAACTAGAGAGCATGCTGAGGTAGGTTGCTGAGGGGATTGGAAACCATGCTATTTATGGATTGGATGAGGAATAATGAATGGGTCCTTCCCTTCCCTTCCCTTCCCTTCCCTCCCCTCCCCTCCCCTCCCCTCCCCTCCCCTCCCCTCCCCTCCCCTCCCCTCCCCTCCCCTCCCCTTCCCTTCCCCCTTCCTTTCCTTCCCTTCTCCTTTCCTTCTCCTTCTCCCTTCCTTTCCTTTCCTTCTCCCTTCCTTTCCTTTCCTTCTCCCTTCCTTTCCTTTCCTTCTACTTTCCTTTCCTTTCTTTTCCTTTCCTTCTCCTTTCCTTTCCTTTCCTTCTCCTTTCCTTTTCTTTCCTTCTCCTTTCCTTTCCTTCTCCCTTCCTTCCCTTTCCTTCTCCCTTCTTTGCCTTTCCTTCTCCCTTCCTTTCCTTTCCTTCTCCCTTCCTCCCTTCCTTCCTTCCTTCCTTTTTTTTTTCTTTTTGCGCATGGAGCATTGCCATGTAGTGAGTGCCTTCGAATATTAGAGAGAGTGACTTAACCAAGTGAAAGTAGATTTACCGTAAATTTCCTCAGAAAGCAGATGGCAGTTCAATAGAGGATAATTTCTTAAATAATGAGTTTAAGAGTTTATCAGACTTACTTCAAAATACCAATCTTCATCTTCGTACCTAGGATTTATTTTTTATTTTATTTTGTTTTTGAAGAGACAGAGCCTTGCTTTGTTGTGTAGGCTGGAGTGCAGTGTACTGGCAAGATTGAACCCTACCTTGGCCTTCTGAGTTGCTGGGATTACAGGTGTGAGCCACTGCACCTGACCTCATAACTTGGATTTTTTAAGGTGAAGCTACAGGGCTTTTTATAAATGATGATATAGAATTAATTTTTGCATCCAAAAGTGCTTGGATTAGGTGGTTGCTAAATCTGGCTTTTTTTGGGCCCGTGATTGATGGTTTAAGATAATATACTTGTATTCTCCTCAAACTGAAAAATCATGGGAATGACACTCCCATCTGTATTCCAGTGTCTTTAAGTATCAATTGGCAGCTTTAGTTATTGTAATCTTTTGTTGGCTAACAGTAGCTAGGAGATGGCCTAAGGAATTTTTTAAAAACTTGTGAAAAAGCATCTCTCTTGTAGCAATAAGGATATAATGGAAATGCAAGGTTATAGGTAGGCTAATAGTTTAAAATATCTATATTTGAGTATTAACTGTGCAATATGAGCACTTCGTTTGACCCTTACAATATCAGTAGGTACGTATGAAGCTTTAGTTAGGAATTTCATCTCTTCTATAGATGTAAATGGAGTTGGTGATGAGCGATATTATTTTCATGCAGTCAAAAAGTAACAATGAATTTATTTGAAAAAGAAAGTTCAGATTTTAGAAGTACTTAAGTTTGGAGTAGCAATTTCCTTAGATCTATTGAAGGATATAATTTATTTAGCTATGAACTATTTGATGAAGTAATGAATGACTTTTACTTATGAAGTAATATAATATGAAAAAAATTGAATTTTAAAAATTGAAGAGTCTATATTTCAGGGCTTTTCCCTAATTTATGTTTCAGATATGAAACTTTTTTTTTAAAGTGGTGTAACAACTTATGAACTATGTTTAATTTTATTACAGTGAGTAAGATGTATGTATTAAATACAGCCTCTCAGTATTGCAAGACATTGTTGCTTATTGGTCTTTGAATTTTATAACAGATAACAAGATAGGATCATATTAAATACCCAGAAGCATTAGCAATGGACACTTACGTATCCCTGAACAAAATTTAATTTAGAATGATTTTTTACCAATAAATTTTGGTAAAATTGTAAGAAGGAAGACGGTGTGCTATTGCTCATGTATAAACTTGAGCAGTGCCTATTCATTGATGATGTTCATAAAAATAGCAAACAAATCTAAGAGTTCTTATGTAACTTATGTATTTTATGTTGTGAGGAATGTTTTGGATTGTGGTTTCATGTACTGTAAAACAGAAAGGATTTAAAAAGAGGTGATTGTGCCATAGTACGGTATAAGCAGCATAATACTGTACAAAAAGCATTAATATAAAAGGCAGGAGACTTTGGTTTTCATTCTGTCCTTGCCAGTGACTAGCTGTGTGACCAAACATTACAAAGCTTCTTAATTTTTAAAAAATATGCTTGTGAGTTTTTTAGTATTAAAAATATTTTAATGAAAATTTCAAATTTTCACAAAAGTAGGAAGTACAGTATCTATGAACTTATTACCAGCTATCCAAACCATATTCATTTTTCCATAATTATTTGATATCTCTACTTCCCTTTATTTTGCTTCAATATTTAAAACTATCTTAGATGTCATGTCATTCAACCCTTGAATACTTAATAGCATATAAAAAAAGACATTTTCTTACATAATCACAATGCTGTTATTACACCTCATAATAGTAAACAATCGTTTCTTAATGTCATCTAATACCCAGCTCATATTTATCTTTAAGAAATATATATGTGTATATAGACATATATATATTTGTATGTGTATATATGTATATGTGTGTATGTATATATATGTGTGTGTGTGTGTGTGTGTATATATTTTGTTTCTGTTTTTTGTTTGTTTGTTTTTTGTGTTTTTTTTTTGAGACAGAGTCTCACCGTGCCACCCAGGCTGGAGTGCAGTGGTGCGATCTTGGCTCACTGCAACCTCTGCCTCTCGAGTTCAAGCAATTCTTGTGCCTCAGTCTCCCTAGTAGCTGCAACTATAGGCATGTGCCACCAAGCTGGCTAAATTTTGTATATTTTGTAGAGATGGGGTTTCGCCACATTGCCCAGGGTGGTCTCAAACTCCTAAGCCCAAGCAATCCTCTGGCCTTGCCTCCCAAAGTGCTGGGATTACAGGCCTGAGCCACCGTGTCTGGCCATATGCCCTGTATATTTTGAAAACTTGAAGTTAAGGCTAAAAGTTAAATTAGATGTAATATTTCATATTACATCATGCCTGGAATCACCTATAGCCTGATTGTCTCAATTGTAATGATGTTAATTAACCCTTTTTTTCAAGTAGTTATAACCCTTTGTAAGGATTAATTTTTCTAAAGAGATTTTCCAAAGAACAAAGAGAACACAAGCTTGAAAATTTTAAATTGTGTCTTACAATTATTATATGTGAGTTCACTGGATCCTTTTTATAAATATGATTAATTATAGTCTTAGTGATCTTATTTTTTCTGTATCTTGAAACATTTTGCTATTTCACTATTACACATCAGCTATTCTTTACTATGCTGTGGACTAAAATTAAAAAAAAAACAACCCACGAATGCTAGAATTGCACCTGGAGTGATGGTGCAATAGGAAAAGAAATAATTAGTCTTGTTTATTAGCCTCTGTCGTTGTATTGCTTTACCCAAAGTTTTGCATTGTGGTTTTTTTGTTTTTTTTTTTTGAGACAGAGTCTCACTCCTACACCCAGACTGGAGTGCAATGGTGTGATCATGGCTCATTGCAGCCTTGTCTTCCTGGGCTCAGGTGATCCTCCCACCTTAGCCTCTCAAGTAGTTGGGACTACAGGCGCATGTCACCATGCTCGTCTAATTTTTTTTTTTAATTTTATTTATTTATTTATAGAGATGGGTTTTGCTGCATTGCCCAGGCTGTTCTTGAACTTCTGGCTTCAAGTGATCCACCCGCCTCGGCCTCCCAAGATGTTGGGATTACAGGCATGAGCCACTGCACTCTGCCTGCATTGTGTTTTAAGAAAGTATAAACTTGCAGTCTCAATGGGGCAAAAAATTTTTTGGGGTAGGCAAAAAATATCTTAGCTATTACAATGGTTTGTGACCCTCCAAAGGGTCACAGTATCTCTGTACAGTATATGAGCATGTTATTTAGCAGGAAGGACTTCACTGTGCTTAATTTGTGTGATAACTTGAGACAAGAACCTGGGCCATCCCATTTTTCTAAAAAGACGTGTGACAGTGTTCTTCTGTCTTGTGGGATGATTATGTACCATAGTTTACTTGATACAGTTTCTAAGTAGATAAATGCTAAAGGCAGTTGTGCATACAATGATGACTAGAAGGAAAAGTTTATACGGAAATAAAAAATTCAGTGGATTGATTGTTCTAAATGTTTGCAAATCTGTACAAGAAAATATTTTGCAAGTCTCAAGCAAAGAAGATGTCTGTCCTCTCTTTAACAAGATTTTTAGTCATCCAATTTTTCCAAAATGTTGGATTTGATGATATAAATTCAGGAAGGAAAACCAGAATTTATGATAAGCTGGAGCCTATTAAACATGTATTTGAAATTTCGACTTAGTATTTTCAAGATGGATGTGTTTCAGATTCATCATGAGCATTTAGTTTTATCTAAAAGATAATGCTCATTTGGAGTATATGTATATACCTTCAAAACCAGGAAAATATGGAGTAAAACTTCTTGAGTTTATTATCCTTAAATTCTTACTAAAGTTTCTCATAATGTTTATTGCCATCCTATTTTAAAAAATAAATTATTTAAGGTGACTTAAATATAAAAAACAAAAGGGTTCTTGTATTCCAGATAGTAAATAGTCATGACTATTTTTTCATGGTATACTTGAGGATTTAGGTAGATCGATGGGTTTAGATGGCACTGGCTTACTGTCTGGTAAGTCATTTAATCCTTTCACTGAAGTGATGTATCTGGGTGAGTCTCCACTGAAGAAATTACAGTGGTCTTTGATCATAAAATTCCAGATTAGTGGAGGTATAAAACTAAAACTCTTGGCTTGGTATCCCGAGTTTGTCCTTTTGAAAAGACTAACATTTTCTATCTTTGAAAAGCCAACCAAAAAATAATCAAACCAAACCCTATTATTCTACTATTCTACTGAGAGTTTTAGAGAGGTCAGATTGTGAGCTGGTTCAAATCTGTAAGCTTGCTGTACTTCATTTCTTTTGATTGAGACAGTAATAGGGTGTGTGTGTTTGTGGGTGTATAAAATGAAAATGATAGTTCTGGCAGTAACTTACAACTTGACTTTAAGGTTTTAGGGCCTTCCTTTGGATAGTTCTTAGAATATGACTAAATCTGAAGAGAGATCTACAGGTTTATTATTTGTTTTTTTGCACATGTGATGAGTGTCATCCATTGGCAAAAATTTTAGGTCAAAAATAGAAGTGATGTAAGTTCTACATTTTGATGTTAAGTTCCTTATTGGGGCTATCCTCTATTTCTTTGCTCCCAATGTTTACAGTACCAGTGTCCTTTAGACAGGGAACTTAAGGTCTGTTATCAGGTCTCTCTTGTTTTCTGAAGCCCTTAGTCATTCGAATTGAACATACTTTCCACCCTGCCCCTGCAATACGTCTACCATCACTGTCCTCCACATTAATTGTTCAAACTGAACTATGAAATGTTATTTGATCTTTTACTAGCTTTGTCAGTGAATATATTTTTTCCTGAATATTCATATCCAACTAGAAAGTAGCTATGAACCTTCTTCTGGTTTGTTAGCCTTTATTATTGGAAAATAAGACTGAAATAAATAAATAGAAATGTGTATGTGTAAAATTTTTCTTAAGAATATATAGGTATATGGGCCAGGCATGGTGACTCACGCCTGTAATCCCAGCACTTTGGGAGGCCAAGGCGGGCGAATCACCTGAGGTCAGGAGTTCAAGACCAGCCTGGCCAACATGGTGAAACTCCGTCTCTGCTAAAACTACAGAAATTAACTGAGTGTGATGGTGAGCGCCTGTAATTCCAGCTGAGGCAGGAGAATTGCTTGAACCTGGGAGGTGGAGGTTGTGGTGAGCTGAGATCATGCCATCGCACTCTAGCCTGGGTGACAGAGTGAGACAACGTCTCAAAAAAAAAAAAAAAATATATATATATGTATATGTATGAAATATGATAAGTGTGGTAAGAGGGACAAAGGAGCACCTATAAATCTCCCTAATTTTGGATAGCTCAAAGTCTTTTTTAAAATTACTATTTTTCATTATCTGAATAGATATATAATAAAAGGGCCCATCAGGGCCCAATGGCAGGAATTCTAGTTTCTCTCGAATAAAGCAATAAGGATTGATGACCTAATAATAGGAAGATCTGAATTTACTTTCTGGAAATAATGGGTTTTGAAGTTGGAGCAAAACTGAACTTCTTTTATTATCTGGGTTAAATTTAAGGAAAAATGGCGAGGTTTCAGACCAGCAGAGGGCTACACCTGCAGTAAGAGATGGAGTATTGCTTGCCTTTTCTTTTGGCCTTGACAGCATTAGCCTGAAGAGCCATGTTCATCTTAGCCCTACAGAAATCACACTGTAGTTAATAATTTGCTTCCTAATACAATATAGAGACATTCTATAGCTAATTTTCTTGCCAGTGCTGACACTGTTACCATCATTTCTATGTTACATATTTTTTCAGACATTGAGAAAAATGGTTCTAACATTTTTTAAAAAATGAAGGGGGTGAACAGTTCTTTTAACTTGAATGCTATTTATAAAGCTAAAAAATGCCAACATGCGCTATCATTAGGTTGGAAGCATTAGTATTTAAACAGGGAAGGAGAAAGAACTAAAGAATAAAAAGATAAAGGGAATGGATAGGGTACCTGGAAGAGTTTTCTTCGGGAGAAAAAAGAAGGTAATAGGATGTTTAAGAGCCATCAGGAATTATTTTAGATGTTATACCCTGGAACCTAAGCCTGTGTTTGCTTAGAAAAATGTAGAATAAAAAAACTGTAATTTTTTTGATTATTAGTAATGCAATTTAATAATTTAGTCCCTTTAATTATTGGCATTGCTTTTTAAAGATACTAATTATAAAATGTTCTTTGAATGAACTACTTTATATTTTATTGGTAATTAAAACCAAAGACTTCTTTAAATAGGTATTAATTATATAAAATATCCATTCTAAAGATATTTTTGGTGAACCAAAATGAAACATAAAAGTAAATGAATTAATTTATAAGAAATCAAGAATATATAACAGACAACAGCTTGCATTTCTGTTAAGGTTTAGTGTGAGGTCAGAGGTCAAGGTACTAATAAGAGTGTTTGGGATGTCTGCTGCCATGAAACAAAATGGAAACTTGATTGATAGCTAGAGGGTTGAAGGGAGAGAGTGTGGTGGAGAAAGCAAAGGTCAGGGAGCCATTTCCCTTCTCTGCATGTGTAACGATCAACTCTCTCCAAAACAAAATGTAGATAATATTGATCAATATGGCATATGTTGTGCACATTTCTATGAGTATTGTGAAATGTCATTATATATGAAGTTGTAATAAATGTTTTAGTATTTTGAAAGCTGAAATGAAATACTTTACAAAAAATGGTGGTAGTTTTGAAACCAGCTTTAAACTAACTATAGTGTACCTTATTTAATCATGTGATTAAATGTGCACTATTAATAGTTTGAAAAAATAATTTGAAGAAACAGTTTGGATGAAATTGTAATATATCCTCATTTGTTTTCTTTATAACTTCTTTTTTAAAATTCTCTTCAAAATAGGTCTGGTTTGCATGAAGTCTAGTAGTTCAGTTGTGGAATTGGTTATGCTACTGTGTTCTCAGGTGAGTGGCAAGAATAAATGTTGAATTAAAAGTAGATTATCACATGAATTTGTTTTCATGGGGGATTTTATATTTGCATTACTGAAATTTTTGGTATAATAAAATTGTGAGTTTGCTGTTTTAAAATAATTTTATTTGTATCGCAAAAGGATTACTTCTTATTTTTGATACTTGCAGATAATTTTGAAGCAAGCATGAGAGGAAGTGAGACACAAAAGTTTTTAGAGTCACTTTAAAAATGTCCAGATCAAATGATCTTGATAATTTCTTTGCTGTATATATTAAGGTTATAAAAACAGATTTATTTCTATATCTTGTGGAGTGCCACGCTGACTCCACTGGGAATTATGGATTTACTTCCCTTTTGTGCAGAGGTTATAAAATGAGCGATAAATGATTTTGAATCCTTGTCATTGGTAATTATTTTTGACATGCACAGTAGATTTGGGAAAACATTAACAAAAATGTGGCAGCTATCATAATAAGATGTAGAAAATAAATTCCTAAGAGCAAAATTACTTTAGGTGTTCCAAAACCTTGTACCTCATGTGGTAAACTTTAATGATTTTTTTTAAAAAACTTATATAAAAATCATGTATCCTGTGAGGTTTTCTTTTCTGTTTTGCAATTAAACAGATGAATGTTTTTATTGAGAGTTTTCTTTGTAGTCTTTTAAAGTGATATCTTGCTGGTAGTAAATTCCCCCACTTAAAACTTTAAAATAGCCTTTTTTAATAGGAAAGGTATTGGTCTAGAGGTCAAGGGTTTTGACCCATTTCAAAACCTTTGACCTTCATTTACAACTCTCATGGTTTACTTGCCTAACGAATAAGGATAATGCAAAATTAATGTTTCTTTGCATCGATTTATTTGTTTTAGTGCCTATATGCCAAATTTATTTAGACTGTGCTGATGGACATTTCATGAATATAAATTAAAGAATCATAGAAGGTGTGAAAAATCAATACTATGCGTTGTCAATAAGGTGCAATAAGAACAATTACTTCTAGAGATTACACCTAATGGATTTTTGTAATGAACTTGTGAGAAGTAGTCACTTAGTAGGTTTATGATTCTTAGATTTAGTGAGAATCATGTTTCTATAATTTAATCATCTCATTTAGAAAACTCCATTTCTTCAAAAGCTGACTAGATAAAATTTCTCATTAAGCCATTTGATTAGAAATAATTGTTTCTTTCTTGGATAGAAATTGCCATATAGCATTCTTATATCTACATGAAATTGCCCTCACTTTAAAAGAGCACTCACTTATGGTTTTGGATGTTTCCTTACAAGAATATAAATTTATTGTTCATGTTGATATAATTGTTTCATAGGTGAATTTTCACAATGAAGTTTTACTTTCTAGTTTAGAAGAATTGAATGTATTTTTGGTACATGGAAGCTATTTCCAATATAGTATATTGCATATTTTAATGTTAGGAGCTGCAAAGATAAAGAATGACATGTTTTAATACACCTATTTATCATGTATGTCACAGTACTGTTTAATACTAATGCAATCAAATGGGATATGAAGATCATGTAGTAGAGTAAGTTTCAAAAGTCAGAAATTGTCAAGGTTTTTGTTTGAATAAAATACATTGTTGGGTATTTGAAGTCCTTAACATTTTTTGTGAGTTCTTCAAAAGTTCCATGGCATCTCTACAAGATGTAGCACAGTGTGAAAAATGATGTGAAAAATGAAGCTAGAATTGGCTCCAGATGTATACAGATTGTTCCGGGGTGATAATTACATTTTTCACTTTGAATTTTCCTAATTCAAAGAGGTCAACTTGGCAATCACAAAAGTGATTTATTTTGTTAAGAAGTGAACTGTCTTTTTCTACATGAAAGCTTAAGAGATATGAAATTGAATTTCAAGTCGACATTTTACAGATCCTGGGTGGGGATGGCTTGAGTTTGATTGATATTTTTTTTTTGGTCTGAGATAGGGTGGGAAGCAAAAGCTACCATCTTGCTAAAATTTTAATTAATTTTTTAAGAGGAGATGGAGAGGACTGAGTGCCAAAGATCGAAAGATCAGGTCAAAAACTACTTTTTAATCACATAAATAATGGGATATGCTTATGAACTTAACATCTGCAAATTTAATTTAGAACTTTACAAATTAGTTGGTGTTAATTTCATGACAGTCAGCCATGCTCTGATTATTTTTCTTGAATCCATTCAAAACTTATATTCTTTTTGTGTTATTTTTAATAAGGTGTTTACCTGCATTTTATTGTAAAAGAGAATTTAGAGCCTAAATTTAAGAAATGAAGAAAGGATCACATTTGGTTAGCTGACAATAAAACCAAACAGATCACTATATATTTGTTTTGACTAAGATTGTCGTTTTCAATGTCCACTCATTCACCAATAGTTGATTAGGCACCATTTCATATTTTAGTCTATTTAAATGTTAATATTGTTTAGGCAAAATGTTATTAATTAGAGTTGGAAACCTCTCATAATACTCAGCATTATATTTTTGAGTATAATTAATATATGAGGTTTGTAAAAATAGATTTATTCGTCTGTTGAATCCCATGTAGAATAATTCAAGAATGACTGAAGTTCCAAAGATCAATTTAAATCCTCCTTATTTCTTAAAATAAGACTGCTTACATTCTTCAGGAAACCATATGTTCTCTGTTGCAAATACACAAAAATTGAACAAGTTCTCAACTGTGTTTCAGGTGGTTTTTCACAAGCATGCAACTTATTTGTGTGCCAAATTTGTTGTATATGTGTATAAACCTGTTTTAAATATATATGAATTTAAAGAAAATGTTAAATAAATGTTTCAAGTGATATTACTCCAGCATTATATAAAGTGTTTGTATCTTGTTCATTTGACATTAATATCATTTTTGAAAGACTTGACGTTGCATTCAAGGCCACTTTATAAAAGCGTTGCGTTGCTTGTCCTAATTCAGTCTGACATACATTCCAATAACACTACCTCCCTTCTTGGGTTTAAAGCTAAATTTATGACTGTGCATTGTGAAGTGCATCATTTAAAAATGGTTTCAACCCAAAACATCTAATAAATAAATAATGTGTATGGCTACTCAGTAGTAGACTTTGTAGACTAGAAATCATTCCATCGGATACTCAACAGTCCACTATCGGAGAGGGCTGTCAGATAAATCTTGTGGTAGCTGCATTCTTGCCCTGTAAATCACATATTATTGTCTGAGCCTTCTGCCAGGTCATCTATTCTTTTCCCATTTATCAGAAATGCATACAGTATATAGAAAAACTAGAAGCACCATGTAGTCTGGACTGGCATCCTGTCTGAGTAATTAATTAGCAGCAAAAGTTAATTTAAAATACTATTTGTCTCATTATTCTTTAAAAAATTTTTCAACAAACTATGTAGATTGTTGCTGTTTTGGGAAATATTTTCTTTACATGAAGGTAATGATACAAGATTTGGTCATTTTTGACTTGTGTTTCTTTCTGTACCCCTGAATTATTAATTTTAAAATTATAATAGTTTATAATAAGAATGAGATAGTTCTTATGATTATTTTATGTCAGTTTTATGTTTGAAATTTTTTTCCTGAATCTTTAGTAAAATGTTTCTTTATTTTTTGTTCTTTCTTTTCTCTAATCCCAAGTTTCTTCTCCATTTTGAGTTTATTTTTTCTGAATATATGATATTAATATTCTTTTTTATAGTTATGATTTGATAGATGAGTATTTTCAGTATGAGAAGATTATTAAAACACCTCTCTTCCACCACCCCCAAAAAGGGCAAACCAGCTCTATACATGGCACAAGGTGTCCTTTACCATTAGGTCTCTCTTAATGCCTGAACCTCATTTCTTACCACTTATTCTCAAGCCATGCTGAACTATTTAAAGATACCCAAATATGCCATTATATTTTTGTGTCTTGGTACATGCTTTTTCTTTCCCTAAACTGCCCCTCTTTCTAACTTGGTGACTTTTGTTAGCTGCTGCTTATCATTCAGAGCTCAGCTTGATTATCTGTTTCTCCGAGGATCATATCTATAGTTGGTATCTTTTTGTCTTAATCTTAGCACCCATTATAGAATTTACCACAAATTGTAAGTATAAATATGCTAATTGGTTTACTTGTTTACTGTTAGTATCCCTCTTTGTTTTCTAGATGCTATGAAGGTAACAGCTATTTCTGCTTTGTCCATTAAAGTATTTCTGGTACCTAGCACATTATGGCTTAGTGAATATTTATGGAAAAAATGAATCAGTTAGCTAGCTCCTAGATAAATTACAATCTCTTCTGGAAAGATTTCCTTTACTCCTCTCTTCCCTACAACTCTATGCCTAAATGAGGTATTGTGCAGAACACTCACCCATACTTAATTTCATTCTATATTTAAGTTGCCTGTTGTTTTCCTTTCTCTTCCATGTAGACCGCAAATTTCTTGAAGACAAGCACTGTGTTTTTTTTTTCTATTGTATCCCCAGCATCCAGTATAGTACTGTTCAACCATATAAATGTTTATATACTTGTATAATTGACAGATCAATGGTAACATGGATCATAAGTCACCATATTTTGGACTTCGCCTTTTGGTCTTTTTCATTAGGAAATACCTCCATACTTTCCTATATTAATTAGTTTTTATATTAAATCTTCATTTTCATTAAGACAACTAATTTTATCATTACCAAATAGTGTAGTTGTGTTCATTTATGAGCAGGGCCTTTGGTTTTTCATTTTCTTGTGACTTAATCAGATTCACCTCATTTTTTTAAGACAGGGTCTTGCTCTGTTGCCCAGGCTGGAGTTCGGTGGTGCAGTCATGGTCCACTGCATTTGACCTCCCAGCCTCAAGTGATCCTCCTGCTTCAGCCTCCCAAGTAGCTGGGACTACAGGCACATGCCAGCATACACGGCTAATTTTTTGATTTTTTTGTAGAGATAGGGTCTCCTTATGTTTGTCAGCCTGGACCTCTTTCTTTTTTTTTTTTTTGTTTGAGACGGAGTTTCGCTCTTGTCGCCCAGGCTGGAGTGCAATGGCGTGGTCTTGGCTCACTGCAACCTCCGCCTCCTGGGTTCAAGCTATTCTCCTGCCTCAGCCACCTGAGTAGCTGGGATTACAGATGCCCACCACCATGCCTGGCTAATTTTGTATTTTTAGTAGAGACGGGGTTTCACCATGTTGGCCAGGCTGGTCTTGAACTCCTGACCTCAGGTGATTTGCCCGCCTTGGCCTCCCAAAGTGCTGGGATTACAGGCCTGAGCCACTGTGCCCGGCCCCTAGCCTAGACCCCTTTTTTAAAAAAAACACTTTGGCCCAGGTGGGAGGATTGCTTGAGGCCAGGAGTTCGATACCAGCCTGGGCAACGTAGCAAGACCCTATCTGTACCAAAAAGAAAAACATTTAACCGAACTTGGTAGCATGTACCTGTAGACCGAGCTACTCTGGATGCTGAAGCAGGAGGATCGCTTGAGCCCAAAGATTCGAGGTTACAGTGAGCTAGGGTCGCACTGGTGCACTCCAGTCTGGGTGACAGAGGAAGACCCTGTCTCAAAAATAAATAAATAAATAAAAACCCGCAACTTTATTGAGGTATAATTTATATACACTAAATACCCACACATTTTAAGTGTACTGTTCAGTGAATTTTGACATATACCCAACCATTTTAATCCTCAAATTTCCCTGTGCCTCTTTTCAATCAATCCCCACCTCTGTCACCTCAAGTTGTCAGTGATTTGATTTCTATTACTGTGGATTAGTTTTACTTACTGCTGAACTTAATATAAATAGAAATTTCTTTTTTTTTTTTCTTGAGGCAGAGTCTTGCTGTCGCCTAGGCTGGAGTGCAGTGGCACGATCTTGGCTCACTGCAGGCTCCGCGCCCTGGGGTTCACGCCATTCTCTTGCCTCAGCCTCCCGCGTAGCTGGGACTACAGGCGCCCGCCACCTTGCCCGGCTAATTTTTTGTATTTTTAGTAGAAACGGGGTTTCACCGTGTTAGCCAGGATGGTCTCGATCTCCTGACCTCGTAATCCGCCCGCCTCGGCCTCCCAAAGTGCTGGGATTACAGGCGTGAGCCACCGCACCCAGCCAGAAATATATTTCTTGTAAGTGGAGTGGTTAGCTATTCATAGTGTGCTGTGTTTAGGGTACACTTCAACCTTTTTTTTTTTTTTTTTTTTTTTTAACTAAAACTTACTATGCGGTATTAAGAAAATGATGTATTTATTTCAAAGAAATGATTGAGGTAATGAAATAAAGGATTATTTTTTGCCAACCAAAAAAATAGAAATGTTGACTATGAGTTGCTTAATCAAAATAGAAATAAGCCTTTTTTTTTTTTTTTTTTTTGAGACGGAGCCTTGCTCTGTCACCCAGGCTGGAGTTCAGTGGCGCGATCTCGGCTCACTGCAACCTCCACCTCCTGGGTTCATGCCATTCTCCTGCCTCAGCCTCCCAAGCAGCTGGGACTACAGGCGCCCACCACCACGCCCGGCTAATTCTTTTGTATTTTTAGTAGAGACGGGGTTTCACCGTGTTAGCCAGGATGGTCTCGATCTCCTGACCTCGTGATCGGCCCGCCTCGGCCTCCCAAAGTGCTGGGATTACAGGCATGAGCCACCGCGCCCGGCCAAGCCTTCTTAACTTCATTATGCATTTATTTCACCTATAAGGAAATCCTATGATACGAAGTTTTGTATAGCAGTTTGAGGAGGCCATTATTCTGTACATTTAGAATTTTCAGTTTTATGGTCAATCAGGCTCAGTTCAAATGCTGTCTTTTCTACAGAGCTTTGTGTGAATATATCTGCCTTGCCCAAGTCCTTTTCTTTATGTCTGCTTCTGGTATTATTTATTCATTTATTTAGCAAACATGTATCATATGCTTTTAAGACAAGCCCCTTCCTTTAAGGAAACTATCATCTATTATTCCTTAAGCAATAGAAGAGACAATTAGTGAGAGAGACAAATAATTGTAATATAAGATAATAATTTTAAACGGACATTAACAATTTTCCTTGGTTGAAATTGTGGTAGCCATGTGCTTGTTTGATCAACTCTCACTATCTGACTTTTTCAATACAGCAAATTCCACAGTGAGTACCTTGTGATAATAATAGTAGATGTTCTGCCCAGTGTGGTGGTTTGCAGCTGTAATCCCCGCTACTGGGGCTGAAGCATAGAATTGCCTGAGACCAGCCTGGGCAACAACATGAGCAGACCCAGTCTCAAAAGAAATTGTTCCATGAAAAAAGTATACAGTGTTAAATAAGTTTGGAAAATGTTCGTTTTAGTACATTTTAATTTCAATTTCAAAAAGGAATTTTTAATTCCTTCTCGATGTGTTTGTAACTTATCCTTAGAATGTACTTATAAAAAATTAGTGGATATAAATTGATTGTCCCTGAGCTTTGTTATTGTTACTACCTATGACCTTTTGATTGCAGATGGAATGAGAATCAATAAGGTAGGCTTCTAATACACTCATATCGTTTTGCTTTAGAGCTGCTGTGAATGCTTTATTCTTATAATGTACAAAGCCCAAGAAAGTAGGTATTCTTTGCTGAAATGCTCAGAATTCATTTTGTGCTCAGTAAAAACAGTTGCCTTTAAAAGAAGGAACTATAGAGTTGTGAGGACTGGATAGGAAGTCTATGGTAGTTGGAGAGGTTAGGTGAAGATTCAAGCTATATAAATTGGTCATGAAAAACTTAGATGCATGAACAATTTTAAAGTATTTAAAATCAGCTCAATAACTGTACTTTATGCTGATATGCAAATATTTATGCTTTATTGATTCAAAATTTTATAACAACTTTCTATTATAGGTGGAAACATTTGTCTTGAAACAATAGCAAAAACATTAATACAAAATAAATTGGAGTAAAGTACTTTATTTTTCTTTTCAAAAATAAAATAGGTTGATGGGTTGGTGAGCATTAATTGATCTTTATTTGAGTTTCCATAATATTGATTTAAAGTGCTGTTACAACCAAAGAAAAACATAATTTAACTTTAGATTCAGGATTTGACCTGAAATACAGGCGTCCTATGGATTCACCAGCACACTAGGATTTAGAAAACACAACCTTTGAGGTAAATTTTGTGGAACTGGCAGTACACCCTGTGGCTTGGCAGTCTAGTCAGAAGGATGATACCATGCTGACTATATAACTAGATCTTTGAACATTATTCTCAAGGGTGGTAAATGCAAAACAAAGTAATATCAACTGGCACTTAATTCTGCAAGTTCCCTGCTGATTGGGGTATTCAGTGAAATGGAACTCTTCCTGACAGGAAGTCAGCCTGTGAGTGTGGAGACATCTGAAAATAAAATGTGTTTTAATTTGGCACCCTACTGTTTTACAACTAGTCTTTTAAATTTGGGATTAAGAAGAGAGTTAGGAAAAGGGAGAAATACACAAATGGGAATATTCTGAGCATAACATTTTTCTTTGGTTTTAATGACATTGTGCACATGTACCCTAGAACTTGAAGTATAAAAAAAAAAAAGAATACAGATCAGTGTCTCTGTTTCTCAGCTATCATTGCTTGCTTTTACTTAGTACTTTTTTTCCTATTCTAATCAATCTACTGAAGTTAAGGAATTACAGAAAGGCTAGGTTAAAAGTGTAAATTTTGAGATTACCTTTGTTTAATACCAAACTCTCTGATAACTTTTAGAAGTTTTAGCTATATTCTCATACTATACAGTTTTTGATAAATAGTATATAATTTAATGGATTTTAGTCAGAGTAGTCAGAGTTAATATTAGGCATTCCAGCTTCTCAGGATCCAGATTTAAATCTTGCTGTATGTTTATGGTATTTGCAGTGTTTAACTTAGTGCTGCAATAAAATTATTATTTAGTACTTTACATACCTTGACATAATAGGACATAGTATAATTTAGGAGGGAATGATTATTATATGAGTAATTGAACAAACATTCCATCTATTGTACATTTTTTAGTCAGGCACCTATTTTTATTCAAGCTGTTACTTTATAATATGAAAATTCAGAAGTATATATACAGTTTTAGCAAAATTTGAGGTTTGAACTTTGATTTAGGCCTGAATAAAAGAATCATAATCTTGCTGCAATTTATTTGCTTTTCTAGTACTGAATTCCTCAGCTGTTTGAGGTCAGCTATGTACAGGTGGCTCTTGTCTCTGTCATGGGTCATAAAAGGAAGAAGGAAAAAGATGCCTTAGGTGGGTTTTTAAGAAAAGGCTGAGGCCAGGAAAATACTGTGATGATAGATTTTGAATATATATATATTTTTTTGAGACAGAGTCTCACTCTGTCACCCAGTCTACAGTGCAGTGGCGCAATCTCGGCTCACTGCAATCTCTGCCTCCCAGGTTCAAGTGATTCTCCTGCCTCAGCCTTCCGAGTAGCTGGGATTACAGGCACATGCCACCATGTCTGACACATTGTTGTCTTTTAGCGGAGATGGGGTTTCACCATGTTGGCCAGGCAGGTCTCGAACTCTTAACCTCAGGTGATCCACTGGCCTCAGCCTCCCAATGTGCTGGGATTACAGGCGTGAGCCACTGTGCCTGACCTAGATTTTGAATTTTCTTTTTTTTTTGGAGATGAAGTCTTACTCTGTTGCCCAGGCTGGAGTGCAATGGCATGATCTCTGCTCACTGCAACCTCTGCCTCCCAGGTTCAAGCGATTCTCTGGCTTCAGCTTCCCAAGTAGCTGGGATTAACAGACACCTGCCATCATGCCCGGCTAATTTTTGTATTTTTGTAGAAACGGGGTTTCACCATGTTGGCCAGGATGTTCTTGAACTCCTGACCTCAGGTGATTTGCCCGTCTCTTAGATTTTGAATTTTAATAAATGTTTTTTATTCTATTACTTATTTACTGTGTAACCTTGGCAAATTACTTTCCTTTCTTGAGTCTCAGTTTCTTATTAAGTGAAATGGGTATATTAAGATCTTATTAGCGCCAAGCATGGTAGCTCATGCCTGTAATACCAGCACTTTGGGAGGAGGAGGTGGATAGATCACCACAGGCAGGAGTTTGAGACCAGCCTGGCCAACATGGCGAAACCCCATCTCTACTAAAAATAGCAAAAAAAAAAAAAAAAAAAAAAATTAGCCGGGTGTGGTAGTGTGTGCCTGTAGTCCCAGCCACTTGGGAGGCTGGGGCATGAGAATTGCTTGAACCTGAGAGACGGAGGTTGCAGTGAGCCAAGACCGTGCCACTGAGCTCCAGCCTGGGTGACAGAATGAGACTCTGTCTCAAAACAACAACAAAAAGATTTAATCAGACACTGTTGGTGGGAATCTAAATTAGTACAACCATTATGTAGAATGGTTTAGAGGTTCCTCAAAAAACTAAAAATAGAGCTACCATATGATCCAGCAATCTGACTGCTGGGTATATATCCAAAAGAAAGGAAATCAGCATATCAAAGAGATATTTGCACTTCCGTGTTTGTTGCAGCACTGTTCACAATAGGCAAAATTTGGAAGCAACAGTTGAACTCATAGAGATAGTAGAGAAGGATGGTTACCAGAGGCTGGGAAAGGTAGTGGGAGGATGGAAGAGAGGTGGGGATGGTTAATGGTATAAAGAAAATAATAGTATTTGATAGCACAAGAGTTGTGACTATAGTCAATAATAATTCAATTGTACATTTTTACAACAATGAAAAAAGTATAATTAGATTGTTTGTAACGCAAAGGATAAATGCTTGAGGAGATGGATACCCCATTTTACAGGATGTGATTATTATGCATTGCATGCGTGTATCAAAACATCTCATGTACCCCATAAATATATACTCCTATGTACCCAGAAAGATTAAAAAGAAAAAACGAAGTATTGAGATAGAAGATGCTAGGAAGTTTTTAGCTAGTAAAAGGTGGTAAACAAAATTAAACGTATCATATCCTTTGTTATAAATTTAATGTTTAAATTAATATTTCTATATCTCGTGTTAAAAATTACATTTTTACAATCCACATATAATTCTAACACTACTTTCTCGAAACAATTTTAAAAAAGGATCTTATTAGGCAGTGCATGTAAAACTATGCAGTACTGTTTACAGAGCAAAGTAGGTTGTAAATTAAAGTTATTGAATTCTGAATCAGTGTTTTTTTTTTTTTTGAGATGGAGTCTCTCTGTGTCATCCAGGCTGGAGTGCAATGGCGCGATCTTGGCTCACTGCAGCCTCCGCCTGCTGGGTTCAAGTGATCTTCCCACCTCCGCCTCCCCAGTAGCTGGGATTACAGGCGCCCACCATCATGCCTGGTGACTTTTTTTATTTTTGTAAAGACAGGGTTTCACCATGTTGGCCAGGCTGGTCTTGAACTCTCTACCTCAGGTGATTAGCTCACCTTTGCCTCCCAAAGTGCTGGGATTACAGGCGTGAGCCACCACACCTGGCCAAATCTGAGTATTTTTTAACAGCACGCAAAATCCTCTTCATTTATTCAGTATTTCCAATGTAATTGCCCAATAGGTTCTTCTTGCCTGCTGCCAAGGTAGAGCCAATTTATGAATACTGGGGAATTGCAATAGGGAAAAAGTTTAATACACATACAGCTGGCTAAATGGAAGACTGTGTAGTTTTATTAGTACTCAGATCAGCCTCCCTAAAAATTTGGAGACTAGGGTTTTTTAAACATATTTTTTTTGGTCAGGGTGCTGCTGATAGTTTGGAGATAAAATCGTAGGATGGTGGAAAATGGTCCTCTTTTGCTGAGTCCACTTCTGGGTGAGGGCTACAGGACCCTTGAGTCATGAATCGTGAGTCTGGCTGGAGTGATTTGGTCATCAGAAATACAAAAGTCTAGGCCAGGAGCAGTGGCTCATGCCTGTAATCCCAGCACTTTGGGAGGCTGAGCTGGGTGGATCATCTGAGGTCAGGAGTTCGAGACCAGCCTGGACAACATGGCAAAACCCCGTCTCTACTAAAAGTGCAAAAATTAGCTGGGCGTGGTGGCGGGTGCCTGTAGTCCCAGCTGCTTGGGAGGCTGAGGCAGGAAAATAGCTTGAACCCAGGAGGCGGAACTTGTGATGAGCTGAGATCATGCCACTGCACTCCAGCCCAGGCGACTCCATCTCAAAAAAAAAAAAAAAAAAAAAAAAAAGAAATGCAAAATGCAAAAGTCTGAAAAGACATCTCAAAAGGTGGCCAACCTTAGGGTCTACAACAGTGATGTTATTTACGGGAGTAATTAGGGAAGTGGCAAATCTTGTGACCTCTGGAACAATGGCTGATAACTATGCCTACATCTTAGCAGAATTCAGGCGCTTCTCATCCTCCTAACCTGGTGGAGCTAGAAGAGGTCTCATAGATTAGCCATTTCTGGCCTTCATTTCCATGTAGACAAGGCTAATGGATAACATTCACTTTTTCAATAGGCTCCCAAAGATGATTCCGTGGTTTTTATGTGCTAGCTATTAATGACTGCCCTTTCTGGGATACTAAACAAAGTGTACCAAAATACAAGTAACACTGATGTCGTGTTACTTGTATTACTACTCTAATTATTTTTAAGTGCCCCTTTTGTCAACTTTAGTGCTTTTTATTTATACTATGTTACTTTCAACGTACCTCCTGTTTTACCTTAGTGGAGAAATACTTTTATAGTAGTTAATCTAGTTCAGTGATAATCCACCTTTTTTTTCTGGTCAAGTACATTATTATCATTAACAGTTGTTCATTATGATGATTCCTGAGTCCTAGTAGAATTTGAAACCTCCTTTGCAAAATTATAACTAAGGAAATTATGACAGTGAAATATATCAGACCTAACCAACTCCATCTTGCTTTTAACCTCCAAACTGTCCTTGTTCACTCCTAGGCGTAGGCCAAACTAGCCTTGACAAAGAATTTCATTTATAGTTTAAATAGCCCTTCCCAAAAGCTAGACTGTTCTTGTAAAATGAATGAAAGGCCACCAGCCACCAAGTTAGGATGAGAGGGGCTGGAATTCTAAATATTACCAGACATTTTTCCAGAGGTCATAAGATTGCAACTTCTCCAAATACTCTCGAAAATAACATCACTACTGTGAACCTATGATTGGCCTTTAAGATGTCTTTTCAGGTTTTTGCATTTCTGACAACCAGATGGCCCCACCTGGACTTGCCAACCAGTTCTGTCCCCACGCCCCCTCCCCGAACTAACTCAGCATAAGAGGACACTTTGACTCCCTATGATTTCATCCCCAATCCAAACAATCAGCAATCCTGACTAACTGGCCTCCTCCCCACCAAATTATCCTGAAAAACGAACCCCCGGGTTTTGGGGAGACTGACTTGAGTGATAATAAAACTCTGATCTCACGCACAGCAGGCTCTGCGTGAATGATTTATTTCTCTATTGCAATTTCCCTGTCATGATAAATCGGCTCTGACTAGGCAACGGTCAAGGTGAGCCCATTGGGTGGTTACAAATTGGGGAGAAATAAAAGGAAATATCATTTTCAAAAGCCCTCTGTAAAGAATCAGATTCTGGCTAATAGTGTAGATCTTAAATGTTCTCACTGATATGACTCCGATGAGTGGAGGAACACCAGCGTTCTTGGTCCTCATGCCAGTTTAGATAAAACGACACTGACACACGTGGAGTGGTTTTAAGGAGCAGAGAGTTTAATAGGCAAGATAGAAAGGGGAAAGAAAGAAGGAAGAAGCTCCCTTGTACAGGGACAGAGGGAGCGGGGCTCCAAAGCCGAGAGAGGGAACCCCAAATGCGGTGGATACCAGTCAGGTATATGTAGAGGCTGGAGGAGGTGGTGTCTGATTTGCATAGGGCTCAGGGGATTGGTTTGACCAGGCATGTCATTCACGTAGGGCGAAAAGGCTGGGCCTCCCACTCTAGTCTTTTAATATGCAAATACAGGGCACCATGATGTTCTACACACATGGGGATATGTGGGGGCAGCTGTGTTGCCAGGAACATGTGGGGCAAGGGCAAAAAGGCAGTGGTAATCACCAAGTTTTGGTGGACCCAGTTTCAAATGGCCTGAATTTGCATATCAAAGGTTGCCATCAGGCTCAAAGGGACAGGACTTTTACAAGAAACGTTTCTGAAGCAGCTTTAAAAATGAAAACTTCCCGAGGACCCCTTTTCCTCTATCTGCCTAAAATAATTTCTTAATAACTCCTACAGCATCACCACAAAGTGATAAGTGTATGAGGTTATAGATATGTTAATTAGCTTGATTTAATTATTTTACAATGTATGCACGTATCAAATCACCTTGTATATATAAATATGTACAATTTCTTTTTGTCAGTTATACCTTAATAAAACTTGGGCAGAGAGTGGGAATAAAAGAATTAGATTCTGGTCCAATTTATTCCTGAATTAGTGAAATGCCCTTTTTCCTTCCTCCTGATTTTATCTCTGAGTACATACTAGCAAATTTACTTTCCTAGCAGTGTCTTTATATTTTCTTTCCAGGAGAAGCTGTAGTTGTTTACTGTTTTGTCAAATTCAAACTTCTCTGCCTTATTTTCAAGGCCTCTTAATAGCTGTTTTATTTTCGTTTATACTTATTTTCATGCTGACTTATAAATAGTATCCATATATGAGACATATGTGTTAAGCATATCACACTATCTTCTAGGTAGTTAACCAGGAAACCCAAACTGTGTAACCCTAAATCTGTTCCCCACATTCTCCTGACACTTTCTCTTCGACAGTGGGCTTTTATAGGTAGTGAGTGTGAAACTGTTTACCAAGGTCCTGATTACTGGATACAACACAGTGCATTCTTTTTGGTAGTAATTAATTTATTTCTGCGAATTCTTCATTTAGAAGCTCAGATTATAATTAGACATTTAATTGAAACATCAGCAGTACTGCCTTGTTTGCTGGATGGCTTGTCACTTTATTCTTGTTGCAGTGTATCAGATACTACAAAATTGAAGTTAAATTTAATTTTGGTTTCTTTTTATTTCTTTTTCTGAGAAAAGCTTACCTATTTCTTTACTTGAGAGCACTTAGAAAGTTGCCTGATCTTTCAGACTTGTATTTCTATCCATTGGAACGGTACACTATTATCCTATAATTGTTTGTGAAGCGCTACTAATTTGTGAGAACAGGATTCTACTTGTTAGTACTGTAAGTTAAAAAAGGAAAAAGGAAGTTGGTCAGGGGCAGTGAGAAAGTAAAATAATGAGGGAGAACTTTTAAGAAGCTTTCTGTTGCTTAACCAGTCTCCTTAGCAAATCTGGACTGCTGCCTTATGTATTCTCGCATTAGGCAGTTAGATTGCTCGGTGTGATATCAGCTTGTCACAAGTAGCTCAGCTGCCCACCTTTCAGTTTATTGTAGCCTGATAGGCTTTATACTTAGCAAATTAAGCTGAATTTCTGACGCTGAAAATAAAACCAGTCACAATGCAGTCATTATTAGAACCAACACTTGGAGCATGAGGTGACTTGATTTGCTTAATTTTTTTTTTCCAGTTCTTGCCACATGGCACTAAATTTAAAAAAAAAAATGTTTTTGTTTCCTTTGCATATTTGGAATTTGCACTTGCTGGTAAGGTTCACTTTTCGTCTGCTTGCTGTTTCTGTTCTCATTTGGTTTCTTCAGCATAATTGACTGAGACATGGCTCCCCAACAAATAGCCATGACAAATCCCTGGAACCTGTGAATATTAGTTTATTTGGAAAAATGTCTTTCCAGATCTTATTAAGATAAAGATTTTGAGATGAAAAGATAATTTTGGATTATGTGGGTACGCCCTAAGTGTTGTCGTATGTATCATTATTAGAGATCGTTAGTGGGAGGCTACAGAGAAATGGAGGACGAGGCAATGTGAAAATGGAGCAGAGAGACCCCGTTTTCTTTGGCCACAAGCCAAGGAATGCTGACAGCCACCAGAAGCTGGAAGAAGCAAGGAACAGAGTCTCCCCTGGAGTCTCCAGAAGGAGAAGGGCTCTATTGATACTTTTATTTTAGCTCAGTAAAACTGATTTCAGACTTCTGGCCTTTAGAATTATGAGAAAACAAATTTATAGTACTTTAAGCCACCAAGTTTGTGGCAATTTGTTATAGCAGCTACAAGAAACTAATATATCCAGTAATGCTTTGAAAGTCTCTGAGTATTCTTAATGAAGTGTTTCTCCCTCTTTCACTAACAGTGTTAAGTTATGATTTCTTTAACAAGCAAGACCAGGTGCAGTGGCTCACTCCTGAAATCCCAGCACTTTGGGAGGCTGAGGTGGGAGAATCGCTTGAGTCCAGGAGTTTGAGACCAGCCTGGGCAGCATGGTAATACCCTGTTTCTACAAAATATGCAAAAATTAGCTGGGCACAGTGGTGTGTACCTGCAGTCCTAGCTACTGGGATGCTGAGATGGGAGGATCGCTTGAACCTGGGAGGTCAAGGCTGCAGTGAATTGTGGTAGCGCTACTGCATTTCAGTGAGTGACAGAACAAGACCCTGTTTCAAAGAAATTAAAAAAATAAAAACAAGTATTCAAATGTTTGTTGTATGGAAAATTGAATTAGGCACTGTTGAGGACTTGAGGGTAGAGGTCCCTACTTTTTAAGTAGGAAGGTTGAGGAGACAGATTTGTGATGATTTTGACTCAGAAAAAAAGGTGCAAAATAAATTAATATTGTATTGATTTCTAATGGAGATGAAATTAATAGGAATAAAATACCACTAGAGAGATGCACTGTTGATTGTTTATCAGTCCTGTTTTATTTCTGGGGCAAAACCAAGTTATCAAGTATTTCATCGTTTATTATTTCAGTTATGTTGTAGATCAAACAATGGTTTAAAACAGACGTCCCCAACTCCTGGGCCACAGTACCAGTCTATGGGCTGTTAGGAACCAGGCCGTGCAGGAGGTGAGCGGTGGGTGAGCCAGCCAAGCGTCATCTGTATTTATAGCAGCTCCCTATCACTGGCATTACTGCCTGAGCTCTGCCTCCTGTCAGATCAGCAGCAGCATTAGAATCTCATAAGAGCATGAACCCTGTTGTGAACTGCGCATGCGACTGATCTAAGTTGTGTGCTCCTTATAAAAATCTAATGCCTGATAATCTGTCACTGTCTCCCATCACCCCCAGATGGGACTGTCTAGTTGCAGGAAAACAAGCTGAGTGCTCCCACTGATTCTACATTATGGTTCATTGTGTAATTATTTTGCTACATATTACAATGTAGTAATAATAAAAATAAAATGCACGGCTGGGTGCGGTGGCTCACGCCTGTAATCCCAGCACTCTGGGAGGCCGAAGCAGGCGGATCATGAGGTCAGGAGATCGAGACCATCCTGGCTAACACGGTGAAACCCCGTCTCTACTAAAAATACAAAAAATTAGCCGGGCATGGTGGTGGGCGCCTGTAGTCCCAGCTACTCGAGAGGCTGAGGCAGGAGAATGGCATGAACCCGGGAGGTGAAGCTTGCAGTGAGCCGATATGGTGCCACTGCACTCCAGCCTGGGTGACAGAGCGAGACTCCGTCTCAAAAAAATAAAATAAAATAAAATGCACAGTATATGTAATGTGCTTGAATCATCCTGAAACCATTCCCCACCCCCTCACCCCCTTGTCTGTGGAAAAATTGTCTTCCATGAAACTGGTCCCTGGTGCCAAAAAGATTGGGGACTGCTGGCCTGTATCATGATGTTTATGCATAATATGTATTAGGACTTTGTATTATACTTGGTATGCATATATATATGTGTGTGTATATATATAGTTGGTATCAGCTATTGTCTCATTGAGAACATTGATCAATATTTGATAAGAGTTACTGAGTCATTCTGGATTGAAAGGTCTTATTTCTGTACACCAGGAAAGTCATTAAGCATACTATGACTGGCTTTAGGTTGTGACCCTTGACAACCATAAGAAGTTACTGTAACATAAAGTGTATGTGTCTTTGCTAATATATGTTTAAATTCAGAGACCAAAGCTTTATAGGTAGATGTATTATGAAGTTTGGAAAATTTAAATTCTGTAGATATCACCATTTCATAGCATAAACATAAGATACCTTATTTGCTCCTACTGAATGCTAAAATGAATGCTGTGTTATTTTACAGTTATTTATGTTTTATTTGGAGTTAAACTTTGAGCACTGAAATTAAAATCTCATGTTTATATTAACCATAAAAACTTAATCCATGAATACATAGTGCCAGTTTACAGTGGTTGTTGTTCAGAGTAGAAGGCCCCAAATGGTTAAACAGCAGGAAGGTTTTCTGCTTTTACTTAAAAACTGCTGTTTTCTATATGGCTTATTTACCACATGTTTAATTCTTAATGTTGTGTGCTGTGGGATTGAGCATGCAAAAGTCAGCAGAAAGAGTTCTGGCTTTTACATCTAGAGCTTTTACTTGCTGTACAATAATAAAGGCACTATTTTATTGGGTTACTTGTAATTAACTTCACCACTAGGCATTCATATAAATCATTTGTAATCTGTTTTCTTTAGATTTTTATTCTTTTAAACTGGTGTAACATACTTGTTTTCTGTTGTCTTTTTACAAATGGATTGAGGTTGTAATTACTTTTTGGAATTACGCTGTCAGAAACCAACATATATGTGGATTCAAGAAATGATTGAGGCAAGCTAATGAATTTTATATAACAGTTTATAAAGATTTGTTACTGAAATAAATATTCAGTAGTAGGATTGTTTTGTTGCAAAACTTAATAAATAATGATTTTCTCTCAAGTTAAAAAGTGTCTAGACATTCAAAAAGTTAAAATGGCAGCAATCATTAATTAGAAAATATTTATGCTTTTTATGTTTTTCAAAATTCTGACAGTAAATATATGAGATTTCTTTGAACTCCTCCTTATCAGCTTAAGTATATTAAAAAGTAAACATTAAACCTTCATGTGTTTTCCTGTTTTGCATAATATTATTTAATAAATGTCACTTTATTGACTAATACTTTATATCATTTTATGCTTAAAATTTTTTATGATTATTAGTTTAAAATAAAAATTAAAATAGAGGCAGGCTTTTGAATAAAAAAGAAACATTTTAAAAGAAACACATATGTATATCTGGCTAGGTTTAAGTTGGCTATATATTATCCTAAGCTAAATATTAGAAAACAAACATTTGTCTCTAAAAATAACTTTGTTTAGAAAATGTTTATAGTGGTCTGTAGACAGAATTTAGAAGTATGAGATAATTTAATTCTAAATTAAAAGTATTAAAATCTTGAGTTGATAATTCTTATAAAATAAATACGTGTGTATTGAGGTGGGAGATAGGTAGGAAGAAACCTGTTTGCACCCATGTCCTGAAGCAGTGCTTCTAAAAATAATTCAGTTGGTAAATACTTTTTATTATAGTTGAGAACATTAGATGGTTTAAAAATCTTTTAAAAATAATTAGCTGTTTTATATGGTTTTAATGGAAGTCTTTCAAGTTTCCCCTCCAGCAGTCTCTAATGAACACTCCTTGTAATTTCAGTGCAAGCTTTGAGATTCCCTAAAGACTTGACTTCAGACCTCAAAAGGGCAGCAATTGCCATATGTCTGAAGAACTAGAGTTGCCAAACAGACTGACCATGTACTAATAGGACACATTTATATGGCTCCTGAATGTGGAGCCCTGATACAGACTTAATGATGATCATCTGTTGAGAGCTTGTGGCTGGAAAGAGTTAGAGCAACTTTTTTATCACCTTTGTGGAAATCAAGCTTTCTGTATTAATTAGTGAAAGATCTTGAGTAAATTGATGCCAGTTTGGAAGTCACTAGAAGGATCATTATTGTCTGGAGATATGTTTTACCTGAAAAACTGTAAATACAAATTTTTAGAGGTACTTGCAAATATATTAATATTTCATATACCTAAACATAAAAGCAAGAGGATTTTTTGATTATTTACAAATAATTAAAAATGTGTTTATAGTAATTACATAATTGATTTGCATGGTTATCTTAATTTTTTGGAGTTTAAGATATTTGTATATTTTGTGAATGCCATGAATAGTTACTTTCTCTATATTCACTTCTTTACTAACTGACCTGTAATATTTATACAAACTACAGGTACATATTAGATGAATATGTTCACAAAAATAAGGGAAACCAGAACTTTCCAAAGGGCAGTTTTCTATTTTACTATTTCACAGAATGATTAAAGAAACAATAGAATAAAATCTTTCCTTTATTGTTACACTATATTCTTTTGTGGTATGTGATTATTTAAGTTTGTGTTAGATATGATGTTGAGAGAGTGCTGACACAAAGTGCAAACATTGTTGAAAAGTTAATGATAGTTTACTTTGAGCACTTAAGATTACTGTATCTTGACCATGAACAGTTTTGCCTAGGTTTTTTTTTTTTGAGACAGAGTCTCACTCTGTCTCCAGGCTGGAATGCAGTGGTGTGATCTTGGCTCACTGCAACCTCTGCCTCCGGGGTTCAAGCGATTCTCCTGCCTCAGCCTCCTGAGTAGCTGGGACTACAGGCATGCACCATGCCCAGCTAATTTTGGTATTTTAGTAGAGACGGGGTTTCACCATGTTGGCCAGGATGGTCTCAATCTCTTGACTTCGTGATCCTCCCACCTTGGCCTCCCAGAGTGTTGGGATTACGGATGTGAGCCACTGCACCTGGCCAGTTTTGCCTAGTTTTGACCTTTAGTCTTGTGTGTAATGTGTTTCTCAGTTTTGTGTTAATACATTCCTTTCCTCATTTGAGCTATCCTCCCTGGCTTTCTCCCTGAACTCCTAGGAGTGTTTCTGTCAACTATTTAGGTAATTGGAGGTACATCCATCCAATTCGCTTCATTTTACAAGGGCATAGATAACTACATCTTAACAAATCAATATGGATATTTCATTGAAGAACCTAAACCTTTAAATTTTTATATTTTTATAGTAAGGAAAATGAAACAGTTTGACATGAGTTCAGGTTTAAAATTTTTTTGCTTTGTTCTTTAATATAAATTATGTTTGGTTTCTGAGAGCAAAACTTATAAAAAAGGGTAGTATTACTACCAGTAGAAATGGAAATAAACTCAATTTCATTTGGTAGGTTACAATACTGAATTTAGATCTGGTGCAGTGGCTCATACCAATATTCCCAACACTTTGGGAGGCCAAGGCAGGAGGATTGCTTGAGGTCAGGAATTTGAGGCTACGGGAGCTATAATCATCATGCCCCTGCACTTTGCCTGGGCGAGAGAGTGAGACCCTGTCTTTTTCAAACAACAACAACAACAACAACAACAACAACCCTCAAAAAACTGACTTTAAAAAAAGTACAGATTCTTAATAGTTAGCTTATAATACTTTTGTATTTTCATTTTTTTCATATTTGTAAATGTTCTATTTTTTAGAGATTTTCAAGAATAATCTTGGATAAATACCTGTTGTCCAGTTACAAAAATATGTGTGTATTACAATTTTTATTTTTTATTCATCTACTATTACTGTATATTTAGGGCATATGATTTATTTTTATTTTTATTTTTTTGACACGGAGTCTCAGTTTGTCACCCAGGCTGGAGTGCAGTGGTGCGATCTTGGCTCACTGCAACCTCTGCCTCCTGGGTTCAAACAATACTGCCTCAGCCTCCCGAGTAGTTGGGATTACAGGTGCCCGCCACCATGCCTGGCTAATTTTTGTATTTTTAGTAGAGATGGGGTTTCACCATGTTGCCAGGCTGGTCTTGAATTCCTGGCCTCAGGTGATCCACTGGCCTCGGCCTCCCAAAGTGCTGAGATTACATGCGTGAGCCACTGTGTCCAGCTGGGCATATGATTTTTAATTTAAAATTTATTTTTCATCAAATAAAGCACCCAAATAATAGTATAATACTGAAACAGATAAACAATAGTTCTCTGCCTCATTTCCCCCTCTTCCCCGTGATTGATTCTTAACTCTTGGAAGCAGCCACGTCTTTCAAATGTTTTTAGTTGTTGACAGTGATATGCTTGAATTACTATTTCGTTTTTTGTTTGTTTTTTGAGACACAGTCTCGCTGTGTCACCTACGCTGGAATGCAGTGGCGCGATCTTGGCTCCCTACAATCTCTGCCTCCCGGGTTCAAGGGATTCTCCTGCCTCAACCTCCCTAGTAGCTAGGATTATAGGCGTGTGCCACTGCACCCAGCCACGAATTAATGTTTCTTGATTTTTAGCTAGGATTATAGGCGTGTGCCACTGCACCCAGCCACGAATTAATGTTTCTTGATTTTTAAACTTTGAACATTAATCTTTTGTGAAAGATGACCACTGAGTACTTAAACTCCTCTCCTTTTAACTTTCACTCTCCTGCTTCTTTCTAATATACTTTCATAATAATATTTGTTAAAAACGTACTTAGTATTAACATTATTATCATGTATTTATGCCAGAGCTAAAAAATGTACTATGAATTACATATTTTTCTTTTTTTTCTCCCCTTTTCTCCTCTTCTGCCCTCTTCTCTATTCTCTGCTGCCTTCTTCTCTTTTCCCTCCTCCTCTCCTCCCTTGCTCGTCCTTCCTCCTTCCTCTCCCCTCTCTTGCTTGCTGGTCTTTTTTTTTTTTTCATTCTTTCTTGTAGAACTAATGATTTTGTCCTTTTTCCTTTACTTATATTTCTGTGCACTCACCACAAATTGATCTTTAAATTTTTCTCTGAAATCATAAAATGCATTGGAAAGAGTGGTTAAACCCACTGGATATTTATTGGTTCAATTGTTTTGCTTGGAGATATAGCACCTAGAGTCCCCTTTTTCCTGTTCCAATCTAGACTGGTTGTCCTTTAGATCTATAGGAAGCTTTTATGTTAGAGGCTTCTTTTATCATCAGCCTAGAATTTCCCTCTTTCCTCTCTTATGCTGCAACCGCTGTGTGTGTGTGTGTGTGTGTGTGTGTGTGTGTGTGTTCCACTGCAGACTTCCTTTTAGAAATCTATGTTGATTCAACATTTATGGATCACTAATTCATATGTACTGGTCACTGTTCTAGCACTGGGGATGTAGTAAGGCTTTGTCTCTAAATAAATAAAATGATTTGGGGAGATTGGAACTTTGGAGTAGATTTATAATGCAAGACCTACTTACTCACACTGGAGGGTCTTGAAGATACACTTTCATGTACTGTGAGAAATAAATTTGTAAAGGGAGGCTCAGCTTTCTTGAAGAGCTCTAGGACTACCCTTCTTTGTAGATCAGACCTTATGGTAGGAACTACAGCCGGTCAATTAGAAAACCTGAACACAATGGGAGTAATTGGATTCTGAGCTGGCAGGAGCCAAGTGGTGGCATTCAGTCACCAAAGGCAAGTTGAATGTGGTCACCATAATGGACAGCAGAGTCAAAGCAGCAAGCAGAACTGTGATGCTGATTTGACTGGAGCAGATCTATGACATTGGTGAATTGATCATGGTGTATGTAGGGGAGAAGTAGATAGTATGCCTATTAATTTTTTATTTTACCTGTATATGCAGAAAAGTTCTAGATCAAGTGAATAAATACCTAACTTTAATCATAAAAGCAGTGAGTCATGGCCCCTCAATCAATTTCCCAACTTGAGCCAATTTATAGGACCAGAACTTTGTGAAGGAAGGGGAAGCTGGGTCCCCTTGAGGAAGGACTCATTTTCTCATGACTAGTACAAGGTTAGAAGTAACCAGGTCCACACATATATGTGTCTTTTCACAATGTCAGGCTTTTGTTGATGCATTTTAATTGTAAAAGCCACAAGCTACGTGGATTTCTCAATGAGGCAATTATCCTTATACTTCCCGTTCACTCAGTAGTCAGAGCTGTGGGCACACAGGCTCAAGCCATTCTACAAGTCAGTCAGTATTGCAAACCATACATAATAGTATATTTAATCAATGTATAAATATTATAAGTTAAACATTCCACAACAAAGTAACATTTAACATCGAGGGAAAAGAGATAGGAGACAGGGTTAATAAACCAGTCCCTGGGGAGTGAAGAAGACAAAAGGAGTCCTGGTCTCGAGGAGAAAGGGTTAATAAAACCAGTCCTTGGGGAGCGAAGAAGACAAAAGGAGTCCTGGTCTTGGCTGGGTGGTCAGTCAGTCTTGCAAGGAAAAGTCTTTGAGGTGGTAGATCCTTTGTCGGCAGATGCTAAATTCTTATCACAAGTGACTGCAAGATGTTGAAGGCCTAATCTTTCATAATCACAGAGTCCTCCAGTCAGAGCTGATAGTGGAAGAATGTGTCTGTTGTGTCCTCATCTGGTTGGATGCAATTTTTAGATTTTGATTTTTTTTTTAATTAAACAAAACATCCTTGTTGGCAAAATGCTCCATGAAATATAAAATGGAGTCTTTTTCTAAGACAGAAAAGATGTCTATGTTATGTCAAGAGTGCTCTCTATACACTGGTATGCCACCAAAATTTATACTGTTAATCTTTTCCTCACTCTTACCCAAAGGAACCTATGACCTTTTACCAGGGTTACTGTTCACTGGGGAAAAGGAAATAATCAGATTACTGGACTTTTGCTCTGAAGTGACAATGATTCCAAGAGACCTAAAATAGGGAAGATTCCAAGAGACCTAAAATATCAGGGAGCCAGATGATCAATAGAGTTTTAGGTCAGCACTGTCTCACAATAGGCCTAGTGAGTCTTCGAGTTCATCTTGTCATTATTTCCCAAATTCTGGAATGCATAGTTGGAATAGACATACTCTGAAATTGGCAGTGTCTCCACATTGGTTTTCTGACCTATTGAGTGAGGGTTATTATGATGGGAAAGGCCCCAGGTGGAAGCCACTGAACTGCCTCTACCTAAGAAAATTGTAAGCCAAAAGCAATACTGTATTTCTGGAAGGATTTTCCTCCATCAAGGATTTGACACAGGTGTGGTAATTTCCAGCATGTATTCATCTCACTTGCCTATTTGGCCTATGCAGAAGACACATGAATCTTTGAGAATGACAGTGGATTATTATAAGCATAACCAGGTGGTACCTCCAAGTACTGCTGCTGTACCAGATGTGGTTTCAATGCTTGAGCAAATTAACACATTCCCTGGCACCTAATAGACTTGACAAATGCCTTTTTTTCTCCATACTTGTCAATAAGGACCACTAGAAGCAGTTTTATTTCAGCTAGCAAGGCTAGCAGTATCCCTTAACTGCCCTACGTCAGGAGTATCTGGTTTTCTAGCTGTATGTCATAATTTAGTTTGCATGGATCTTTATCACTTTTCACTCCACAGAGAAATCACAGTCGTCCATTACATTGATGACATTATGCTGATTCCACTTAGTGAGCAAGAAGTTGTAACTACCAGACTTTTTGGTAAGACATTTGCATGTCAGAAGTTGGAAGCTAAATCCACCTCAGTGAAATTTCTAGGGTTCCAGTCTTGTGGGACATGTCGAGATACCCCTTCTTAGGTGAAGAATAAGTTGTATCTGGCCCCTCCTACAACCAAAAAGGTACATGCTAGTGGCTGTTTATGGCTTTTAGATGAGATTGGGCATTTTCAGGGTGGTATGGCTGTAGAGTCAATGGATTTTAGAGGCAACGTATTCTTCATTTGGATATGTTACTCTGTCCCATTTTCCGAATTACCTGAAAAGCTGATAGTTCTGAGTAGAACTCAGAACAAGAGAAGGCTCTGTAACAGGTTCAGGCTGCTGTGCAAGCCATAGGCTCCAGGAGATCTAATGATGCTTCAAGTGTCAGTGGCAGATGGGGATGCTATTTGGAGCCTTTGACAGGCCCCTTTAGGTAAATTGCAATGCAAACCCATAGGATTTTGGAGCAAGGCCCTGACATCCTTCCCAGACAAATATTCTCCTTTTGAGAAACAACTCTTGGCCTGTCATTAGATTTTCATAGAGACTGAACAGTTAACCCTGGGCCACCAAATTAACAAGTGACTGAGCTGCTTATTATGAACTGAATGTTATCTGTCCTACTAAGCCATCAAGTTGTACATGCACAGAAGCACTCTGTCATCAAATCGAAGTGATGTACATGTGATCAGGCCCAAGCAATGCTTGAAAACACAAGTAAGTTGCTTGAAGTGGCCCAAATATCCAATGGTCCTCAGTTCTGCTACACTGCCTTCTCTTTGCCAGCCCATACCTATGGTCTCTTGGTGAGTCCTGTGATCAGTTGCCAGAGGAGAAGACTTGGGCCTGGTGTATAGATTGTTCTGACAATATGCAGGCACCACCTGAAAGTGAACAGCTGCAGCACTACAGCCCCTTTTTGGGACATCCCTGATGGACTGTAGTGAAGAAGAATCTTCTCAGTGGACAGAACTTTGAGGAGTGTACCTGATTGTTTACTTTTTTTGGAAGGATAAATGTGATTATTTATTAATTCATGGGCTGTGGCTATTGGTTTGTCTGGATGGTCAGAGACTTGGAAGGGACATGAGTAGAAAATTGTTGACAAAAAAAGTTTGGGGGAAGAGGTATGTGTATAGATGTCTATGAATGGGAGAAAAAATCTGAATACTGTGTATTTGTGTCCTGTGTGAATGCTCACTGAAGGGTGACTTCAACAGAGGATAATTTTAATACTAAAGTGGCTGGGAAGACCTGTTCTGTGGATACTAGTCAGCCTCTTTCCCCAGCCGCCCATCAGTGCCCAGTGAGCTGATGAACAAGGTGGCCATGGTGGCAGGGATGGAGGTTATCCAAGGACTCAGCAACCTGAACTTCCACTCAGCAAACCAACCTGGCTGTGGCCACTGCTGAGTGTCAGATCTGCTGGCAGTGGAGACCAACAGTAAGTCCCTGATAAGGCACTTTTCCCTAGGATGATCAACCTGTTACCTGGTAGCAAGTTGATTACATTTGACCCCTTCCATCATAGAAGGGGCAGCATTTTGTTCTTATTAGAATAGACACTCACTCTGGATACAAATTTGTCTTCCCTGCATGCCGTACTTCTGCCCAGAGTACCATCTGTGGATTCACAGAATGCTTTATCAACCTTCATTGTATTGCTTAGCATTGCTTCTGATTAAGAAATCTATTTCACAGCAAATGAATGCTCATGGAATTCACTGGCCTTGCTATGTTCCCCACCATCCTCAAGCAGCTGGCTTGATAGAACTGAATGTAGGTGGCAATACCTTGTATGGCTGGGACAAGGTTTTCCAGAAGGATATATGTGTACTGAATCAGCATCCAGTATATGGTGCTGTTTCTCCCCATAGGTAGGAGTCATTGGTCCAGGAATCAACAGGTGGAAATGGGAGTGTTACCACTTGTTATTACCTCTACTGACCCAATAGCAAAATTTTTGCTTCCTATTCCTGTGATCTTACAGTCTGCTGGCCTAGAGGTCTTAATTCCAAAGGGAGAAATGCTTCCACCAGGAGGCACAACAATGATTCCATTGAACTGAAAGTTAAGATTGCTTCCCAGCCACTTTGGGCTCCTCCTGCCTCTGAATCCTCGGGCAAAAATGGAGTTATCATGCTAAGAGTAGTCATTGATCCTGACTACTGTGGGGAAATTGAACTATACCACAATAAAATAAGGAAGAGTATGTCCAGAATACAAGAGATTCCTCAGTGCATATCTTAGTGTTACCATACTGTGTGATTAAGTTGAGGAGCACAGGTAATACAATCCAGGTAGGACTACTAAAGCAGCCCAGACCCTTCAGGAATGAAGCTTTGGGTCACCCTATCAGGTACAGTACCAGGACCAGCTGAGGTGCTTGCTGAAGACAAAGGGAATACAGAATAGGCAGTGAAAAAAGGTATTGTAGATACCAACTATGATCACATGACCATTTACAAAACAAGAAATGTAATTGTTACATTTCTATTTTGTGTGTGTATATGTGTTTGTGTGTGTGTATGTGTGTGTATATATATATAATCTTTGTTTTCTTTCCTCCTTTAATCCCTCACCATGCAACTTAAGATGTATTGAGTTTATAATATCAACATCATAGTATTTAAGTATTGTTAACTGTACATCATAGTATGTAAATATGTAAATTATGGGATATTAGGAAAGTATACGTATCGCCTAAGGTGGGGAATGGGTTTATATTAGGGTTCTCCAGAGAAATAGAACCAATAGGATATATATAGATATAGACAAAGAGATTTATTATGAGGGATTGGCTCATGCAATTATGGAGGCTGAGAGGTCCCATAATCTGCTGTCTAAAACTTAAAGGCCCAGGAAAACCAATGGTGTAAGTCCCAGTCTGAGTCTGAAGTCCTGAGACCCTGGAGTGCTAATGTGAGGGCAAGTGAAGAGGATATCTTTCCCAACAGAAACAGATGAACTCCCACTTCCTCTGCCTTTTCGTTTTATTCGGGCCCTCAACAAATTGGGTGATTGATGCTCACTCACACCGGTGAAGGTAGATCTTCTTTACACTTCAAATGCTGATCTGTTGTGGAACAACCTCACAGACACAACCAGAAATCATGTTTTATCAGCTCCCTGGGCATTTCTTAGTCCAGTCAAGTTGACACATACAATTGACTGTCACAGGTTTAGAATGGTTTTGGTTGTATACAAATAGTTGTATCATGTTAGGTGGAATTATGACCTTGTTATTAATCTTCATTTGGTGATGAAATGTGGTTTGAGGAGATGTATATGAGTGCCAAGTTGACAAGGGGTGGACTTGTGATGGTTAATTTGTGTGTCATTTGGGTCACAGGCTGTTTAGATATTTGGTCAAATGTTATTCTAGGTGTATCTGTGAGAGTCTTTTCTGGATGAAATTTATGTTTAAATTGGTAGACTGAGTAAAAAAGATTGCCCTCCCTGTTAGTGTTGGGCATTATCCAATCAGCTGAATGCCTGAATAAAACCAAAAGGTTGACTCTTCCCCCAGTAGAGAGAATTTCTTCTGCCTAACTGCCTTCTAACTATGACTTTGGTTTTTTCTCACTTTTGGATTCGAATTTGTCCCTTCCTGGGTCTAGAGGCTTCTGGCTTTCAGACTGTGCCATTGGTCTTTCTGACTCATCCTGTAGATATTGGCACTTGTTAGCCAGTGTAATTGTGTGAGTCAATTCCTTATAATCTCTTCTCTCTCTCTCTCTGTCTGTCTCTCTCTCTGTCTCTGTCTCTCTCTGTCTCTCTGTCTTCCCATTCGTTCTGTTTCTCTGAAGAATCCTGATTAATACCGGGGCATAGAAATAGCAGTTGATAGGCCGGGCATGGTGGCTCACTCCTGTAATCCCAGCACTTTGAGAGGCCGAGGCGGGTGGATTACTTGAGGTCAGGAGTTCGAGACCATCCTGGCCAACATGGTGAAAACCCATCTCTACTAAAAATAATAATAATAAAAAAATTAGCTGGGTGTGGTGATGTGCACCTGTAGTCCTAGCTACTTGGAAAGCTGAGGCAGGAGAATTGCTTGAACCCAGAGGCGGAGGTTGCAGTGAGCCGAGATTGCGCCACTGCACTCCAGCCTGGGTGACAGAGTGAGACTGTGTCTCAAAAAAAAAAAAAAAAAAAAAAGGAGAGCGCTTGATAAAATTTCTATCTTGATATTTTAGATGAAATTAAAAAAAATTTTCCTATGATATTTAATTGTACTTTTCTTTAATCTTCTTTTCCTCACCCTCTTAACAATATTGTCTGTTTTCTACAAGTCGTTTTTCTCCTCTGCCTGTTTGCTTTGGTGTCTGTCGTCACAGAAGAGGGTTTCCTCAAATGTCTGGTTAACTTTGGCAATTTGCTCATTCCTAAGCATAACACAGAGAAAATCTATATGTCTGGATATGAGTTGTCCACTGGCGATGCATGAGTTCCCTTTGTCATTTGTAGAGCATTACCTTTTATCCTAGCTTCTCAATTTTCTCAGAAAAGTTTTCAAATATCACTCAGAGTGTCATAGTCCAGTATGTATACTTTCAATTTATCTTGTCTTTTTCATTATAGCTTTTTAATAATTTCCTTAATTATAACTTTTCTGGAAAATAAACTTCCAATGTTTACCATGGTAGGATGGCTACACAGCATAGGGAGAAGATGTGGGATTCTAACTTTCTTTTTATACCAACTTGTACCTCTTTCCCTCAGCCACCTTCGTATGTACTCAGTGCCTTCAATTCCTAGCTTTTCTGGAGTTTTGTGACAAGCATTGATTCCCTTCCTCATGTTGATTCCTCTACTTTGTTGTGTAGAGGTTTGTTTTCTTTGGTCCTCCAAGCGCATTTATTACTACTAACTCATGTGTTTCCAGGTTGTAAAATAAATTTCTTGATGTATCTCATGTACTGTTGCCCCCTCTTTATTCTCAGATTTACTGTGTTTAACCTGAAGTCACTCATTATTTACCTCTCTCAAAAAAAAACTTTTTTTTTTTTTTTTTTTTTTTTGAGACAGAGTCTTATTCTGTTGCCCAAGCTGGAGTGCAGTGGCGTGATCTTGGCTCACTGCAACCTCTGCCTCCTGGGTTCAAGTGATTCCTCTGCCTCAGCCTCCTGACTAGCTGTGATTACAGGCATGTGCCACCACGCCCGGCTAATTTTTGTATTTTTATAGTAGAGATGGGGTTTCACCATGTTGGCCAGGTTGGTCTTGAACTCCTGACCTCCTGGTCTGCCCGACTCGGCCTCCCAAAGTGCTGGAATTACACGTGTGAGCCACTGTGCCTGGCCAGAAAAATTTTTTTTTTTTTTGAGACAAGTCTTGCTCTGTTGCCCAGGCTGGAGTGCAGTGGTGCAATCTTGGCTCACTGCAAGCTCTGCCTCCCAGGTTCATGCCGTTCTCCTGCCTCAGCCTCCCAAGTAGCTGGGACCACAGGCACCCGCCACCGTGCCCGGCTAATTTTTGTATTTTTAGTAGAGATGGCGTTTCACTGTGTTGGCTAGGATGGTCTCGATCTCCTGACCTCATGATCCTCCTGCCTCGGCCTCCCAAAGTTCTGGGATTACAGGGAAAAATTTTTTTAATACTGTAAGTTATGTTAAAGATCTGCCCACCAGAATCAATTGCTACTGCATTTAATGTTATTCCGTATTCATGGCTTGACAAAATAAAATGATAGCAGAGTAGATTATATGTGATCTTTTTAATGCGTGGCCTGACTTTTTCTGCTTTAGAACGTGCTAATATTTGGGAATTACTTTTAAAATTGAGATAAATTTATTTAGTGTATTCGTCACTAAAATATGTTCTAGGAGATTATTTATAGAAAACTGTCGAGTTCATATCTAAAGAAATTAGAATTTTATTACAATAATTTGAATGCATAGTGTGTTAATTGGTATCTTTTTCTCTATGTTTATTTGTTAAGGATAGGGAGGAATAGACAGTATTAGGTTAATGAAGTCTTTTGTACCCCTAACTAACTTTTACCACCAAGAATACAGTCTTGAAATTTGGTGGAGATCTATGTAGTAGATTTCACTAATATGTATTATCTTCATTGTTTTTGTTGTGTGACTTAAAAGCGTCAGTAAGTTAAGAGTATATTTTAGTAAAAATTGACTAGTCAACAATTATGGCCTTAGGAAGTGATAGTCAATTAAATACAGCTTAGGAACAGGTATGAAATTATTGACTCTGTTGTTTTGCTTTGAGTTCTTCCTCTCCAAAGTGCTGAAATGTGTTTTGAAATTACTTAGTTGCATTAGTGGTTGGATTTGAGGCTTTTAACATGTTTTTCATCAGTACCTCTGGGAAAAGGATAACCAAGACCTTTAAATGTACTATGCATTTTGCATCACTATATAATTGTAAATACTGTGATGAAATATTGAAATGATCATGAAAGATGATGACCATTAAGCTTTTCTTTTAACTATTAAAACTCACTGAGGGTTATATTGAGCTGTGGTTTATGAAATTGTTTAGACTAACACCTTCCTTGATAATTGTTTCTGAAGTGGAGAAAAATGGTTTAGGATAGCATAGTTCATGAATATTCTTTTTAGTTTTGGCAACTTCTGTGAATTACTGTAGAGAATGTTTTATTATGGAGAAAACTTGTTGGCTTTGACTAACACCTGGATTATAAACAAATTGAAAAAATATTTTCATGGGCTTCAGATTCTTTTTATATAGGTTATTCTTTTTAGTATGCATTTGTATATCTGGCATTTGGTATTTTATTAAATGGTAATAATTAGTAATTAGGACTGTATTATAGAGAAATGAAAACATAATGATGTTCCTGAGATTTGTGATAATTTTTAACAATAATCAAAAGTGTAAAGTTTGTATTTTCATTTTATTCCTAATTTTAGCCAATTTTTAAAAATTAATGAGAACATTTTATTTCAGGTTATTATGTAATAATTACTGAAGGTTAACAAATATGGGTTTATAGATGATCCTTGAGAAAGCCAGAAGCATAATGTATTACTAGTAATAAATTTGAGTTTCTGAGCCTTCATAAAACACTGAACTTCATCAATTATATATGTACCTTCATGTCTAATTGGTTTTTAATTGAAAAGAAATATTTTCTGTGACATACCAAGATAAGTTTAGATTACAAATTTTTAGTGTGGTTAAGTTTTGATAGTTATACTAACTTTAACTGGTTTTCAGTCTAACCCCAATAATGCTACTTAAAATCTTTGTGAAATCTAAATGGCACAATTTCTGATTTGACAATGTAAGTAAAAGTTTCTGTATATAATGAAAATAAAATCTAAATTATGTTTACCCTTTACCTGCCTACTTAGTATATGGGTCTTTCTGCTGTTATCTATTTCATCCATGGGGAGTTTTGCATTTTGTCTGAATTATGTAATAAAAATCCTTTCCCGTTGCAGTTTTGGATCAGACCAAATGGATTTGAGAAAAATAGTACTAGTAAATACTTTTTTACTACTAATTTTTAAAAGACATTACTTTTTAGAGCAGTTTTACGTTCACAGCAAAATTGAGCAAAAGGTAGAGATTTCCCACATTTCCCTTTCCCCTACACACGTATAGCCTTCTTTCTTGTCAACATTCTTCACCAGACTGGCGTGTGTGTTATAATCCATGAACCTACTTTGACATATCATTATCACCCAAAGTCCATAGTTTACATTAGGGTTCACTCTGGTGTTGTGCATTCTGTGAGTTTAGACAAATGTATAGTGGTTGTCTTCATCATTATAGTTTCATACAGAGTAGTTTTACTGACCTAAAAATCCTTTGTGCTCCCCTCCATTCCCACTAACCCCTATAAACATGTATCTTTTTACATTTCTCCATAGTTTTGCCTTTTCCAAAATGTCATATAGTAGAAATCATACAGTATGTAACCTTTCATATTAGTTTCTTTCTCTTAGTAATATACTTTTACATTTTCTCCATGTCCTTTCATGGCTTGATAGCTCTTTTTTTTTTTTTAGCACTGAATAATATTCCATTGTCTGGTTGTACCACAATTTATCCATTAGCCTTCTGAAGGACATTTTGTTTGCTTCTAAGTTTTGGCATTTATGAATAAAGCTGCTATAAATCATGTACAAATTTCTAAGTGGTCATAAGTTTTCAACTCCCTTGGTTAAACACTAAAAAGTGAAATTGCTGGATCTTATGGTAAGAGTAGGTTTAGTTTTGTTAGGAACCATCAAACTGTCTTCCAATGAGACTGCATCATTTTGCATTCCCACCAGCAATGACTGAGATTTCATTTATTCTTGTACCACATTCTTGCATTAGGTGATGTCAGTGTACTGGATTTTGGCCATTCTAATCGGTGTCTAATGATATCTAGTCTTAATTTGCCTTTCCCCAGTGACATGTGGAGAATCTTTCATATGCGTATTTGCCATTTGTATATCTTCTTTGGTGAGGTGTCAAAGTCTTTGGCCCATTGTTTAATGTGATTGTTTGTTTTTGTTGACTTTTAAGAGTTCTTTGTATATTTTGCACAATTCTTTATCAGATGTCTTTTACAAATGATTTTATCCTAGTGTGTGACGTGTTATTACTGATACATGGGAAAGTGGTTGACTTTTGTATATTAACCTTGTATCCTGCAACCTTGCTATTTATTGCTTATTCCAGGATTTTCTGTAAACTATTTAAGATTTTCTATATAGATGATTATGTCATCAACAAAGACAGTTTTATTTCTTCTTTTTCAATTTTTATCCTTTTCTTGTCTTACTGCATTAGCCAGGACTTCCAGAATGATGTTGAAAGATAGTGGTGAGAGGGGACATTCTTGACTTTTTCCTGACAGTGGATACTTTTAAAAGTAAAATGACTAATCTAAAGAAGTAAAATGACTAATCTAAAGATTTATATATAGAATTTTAGTTCCTCTGTAATTACTGACTTCTTTTTTTCTAGCAAGAAAAGTAATTTTCTTCATTTTCTTCTTTAAGTTTCTATTTTGAAGTTTTCTGTAAGTTAAATGATCTAAGTGAAAACTCACTCAACTTGAGGTCTCACTTTCCTTCCTATTCTTATATTATGTCAAATTTCTAGTTGGGTTTCCAAGAATGTTATGTTAGGTATAAGAGCTGAGGAATGAACATATGCTTGTGTTGTTTGGCTGTGGCATCTCTTGAGGTATCATACTTCTTGCTGATCACTTGCTGCCTATCCACAAAGGTCACAGTTATGTTCTCTTCATCTTCTTAAATCCTAAGCTGCTTCTGCATCCTTCCATGATAATTTTTTGAATCTTCCTGGCTGAGGTCCATCTGTCTTTAAATTTGTCCCTGTTCTACTGTTCTTGTGCATTACTAGATTTAGGGTAAGTCTTTGAGTCTTAATATCTCTCTGTGCTGTGCTTGGGAAGTTAGGTTTCTGCTTTTTGTCATCATTCTCCTACCTTTTCGTGGCACATGCCCTTCTCTCAAGAATATAGTCTTGTGGAATTTGATTGCTTCCTTTTGGACTACTTGTCTTCATTTTATTTTGATGGAAACAAAATGGTTTTAAATAGATTCATATTTCTGTTTTATATTGGTTTGTTTTACCTCATTGGAAAAAATTCAGTATCTCTGTTTTACAGTTTCGGTAAAATATGAATTCAGTATGAATTTTAGAGAGTATATATTGTACAATTACAAGTCATGAATTTCTAAATGTTAGTAAATTTTAGAATAATAAAAATTATACCTAGAATACACTTTTAAAAGATAATATCTAAGACCTACAGATGTAGCCTGATATGCCTAAGGATATATTCTGTTAGTATCAGAATAAGAACATGGATTTTATGACTTTGTTTCTTGTTCATTCCTTGAGAATACGTTACTTTTTCTTCTCTGCTAGTTCTAGCCAGTGACTACCCTCCAATGTTTTACTGATTTTCTATTTAATTTTTATTCTACTCTATGTGTTCTGTTAGCACAGTTATACTAACACTATTCATAAAATACAATCCTTTGACAAAATCATGTCATGTGATCGTTTTAGTCTTAAGAACCACCTTGGGTTTTTCAAAACACAAAAGAAGGTAAATATGAAAGTGGACATGGAAAAGTGAAAGTAGAAGAGAAAAGATGAGACTGAAAAAGAAAAGAATTTGGAGTGGAACGGAATAGCTATTAGGGTGAAATTGCATGGAATTTGAAAGTCTTAGAGTTATTACACTCAGAAAATATGAATATGGTTTATAGTGAGCAGTGGTAAGTAGCCAGACATGGCCTTTTGATTTGGGTTTTATGTAAGAACAAAAAAAGATCAGTTGAGGGATATTATGTAGTTAGAATACAAAGAGCTCCTTAAATATTAAGAAATATGAAGATTATGTATTTCCAGTTCTTTAAAAGCAAATCTTTGTGTGTGTGTTTATATAGGCACACACATACACGCACATACACACAAGTGGCATTCACTAGCATTTTTCAAATCTAGGTATATTTCAATTCATGTAGGCCTTTCCTTATTGTATTAATGCTTATTATATTTTTTTGTTATAAGGATTAAAATATTCATTTGTACATACTCTATTGATTGATTTCATTCCTAGGCTTTTTAATGGATTGCTTTTTAGTGGATGAAGTTTAATGGGTAAATTTCAAATGGATCAAGAATATAGTTAGTAGATTTATACCAGATATTACTAATTCATAGGGCAATGAATTATAGTTTCTAACTCAAAACTGGTTTAGCTCAATTCACTGATTTTTCTAATTTGATTTTCCATTGCTAGTCATCAATTTTTGTGGTGAACTATGCTGTTTTTATTAGGGTTATTGAACTATTTAATTCTTTCTTCTCTGCATTTTGGGTAATATGTCTTAAAAAAAAAAATCAAAAAGCCAAAACCAAAATGTCTATTTGTCCTTGGTTTTCTTTGTTACCTTCTTTCCCAGCTCCCAACTATTTCAGATAAATCAGTATATCGTGTTATAGAATGAAGAGGGCAAGATAAATATAGATAGGCTCATTTAATTTACACAGAATCAAATTGTTGCTAACTTGTTTAGTGTCAGTATACTTTTCAGTATTACCTATTCATATGGTTTAACATAACTTTTAAGAGTTAGGTATGAAATTGATATGGGTGATATTTTTCATTATTATTGTTTTAAAAGAAAGAACCTACTGAGTGACATTTCTTCAGCTATTTTTGCTTTTTTTTTTATAGGAGTGGCAAAATTCTATTCAGAAGAATGCAGGCCTTGCTTTTATCGAACTTGTCAATGAAGGAAGGTAATCTATTTTATTTTAATTCATTTTGTATTTTTCTTTAAAATCTTGTATTTTTCCTATAGACATTGATATTTTTGGGTTCTGTATTTACTGTTTGTTCAGTCAGTAATGTAATGGAGCTCTGATATATCAATTATTATGTATATGTTAATATTTAACCATTTTATAATTTTCTTTAGATACATGCTTACTGATACAGTTCTGATTTTTATTTTTCAATAAGTGTGGCTGAGTTTGGGAAAAGTAAACTGATAATTCTATTTGCAGGTATAAGGAAAAGCCACACTTATTTGGACTTCCTATCAAGTTATTTTACGTGTATAGAGCCAATAATTAGAATTAGATGTCTATATTATCTTTCTTATATTACAGGCTGACCATAACGGGAGGGGGGACAAATTTCACAATGTGATGTGATGAGAAAGGTGATAGAGGAAATAAGGAGGTATGTTTTCTACTTAAAGAACAGAAAGAGAAGAATTCAAGGAACGAAAATTCAGTGGTGGGTAAGAGAAGGGAAGAAAGTACAGAGATGAAAAGAGAGATAAAAGGGAGAAAACAAATGTAAAAGAGTGAAATCATTAAAAGGTAAAAATAAATTGAGGAAATGATTAGTGGACCACTTTTTGTCTGATTTGTAGTAGCTGATTTTGCATTAATGGAACTGAAGACCCAGAGTATAGATTAAAAGATGTGACTGACTCCCCTTCGAGATAGTATTCTGAATAAACTTACTGTTTCAGCAATGTTCGATTAGTGTTTTAGGTAATGTTGTTGGAAGATTGACCCTATCAGTCCTTTGGTAACTATTTAAACTTGCATCTAAGAATCAAGGTTTGCTCTCTATCTCTCATAAATGTTATGGAAAATGGAGAAAAGAGTATTCGTAACATTATTTGATTTTAAATACTACTAAAATCCTTTCCTTCAGAAATGATTAGAGGTGCTCACAGACTAGTAACCTGCAATTATAGTACTTCATGCTAAATTCTGTGATAGAAATATGTAAGTACAGGGTGCTTAAAACTTAACCAGGAAACATGATTCTTGAGATACATTTCAAGGATCAGTACGATTTGTCATGTAAACATTAGAAAATTGGAGGTTATGGAAAAATTGGAGGACATTTGTGTGAAAAACATTTCAAACACAGGGAACAGAATATCTGAAGGCATTGTAATGTGGGAAGGTAGGTATACAGGGTATTCTCGTGTGTGTGTGTGTTGGAGAGGTGTTGTTGGAATTGGGCATCTAGATCCCTCAAGAGCATGGGAAGCCTTGGAAGATTTTAAACAAAAGAGAGTCATTGTGATATTTCGGGTTTGGAAAGATAACTGGCGGAATTGTTTAGGATAGGTTGAAGGTGGGAAGACCTGATTGAAATGAAGAACAGTAGCAAGGTTACTACAGTGATCTATATGAAACATAGAGATACATTTTCATGTAGAGTGTGGCAAGTAGTAGGTGATCAATAAAAACTCATAGATTTATATCAGTGATTACTAATTCATAGGGCAATTAATGAAATAATGACTAATTCTTTACTCTTCCTTTTAGTAAACATTTCAAAGTGTGTATTTATTGAAAAATAGCTTTTGACTGATTTCAACACTGAGGTATTGGATGATATTGAAGTTTATATATGGAAAAAGAGGTGACTGGAGCTGTTGATTAAATACACAAATGTTCTGCTTAATGCAAAACACCCATGAACAGATTTTTAATAATTTTTAGTGTTTATTGAAGTATAATTCCGGGGCTTTTTAAAAGAAAAATTTATACGAGGTGATTTTGATCATTGTAGACTTTACTAAGTGTAACTACCCTTACTTATGTATGTTATTGTTACATTTAATAGATGAGGCAACATAGGCTTATGATTAAGAGCATTGGCTTTGAAGATAGCCCTGGGTTCAGGTTTCAGCTTTGATACTTGACAAGTGCTTTTAGTTTTTGAGCTTCAATTCCTCATCTATTTGTTATACACTATATCCCAGGAATTATTCTTGCTACTGAGGATACAGCAATAAACAAAATAGATAAAAGATTCTTTTTTCGTGGATTGTACATTCAAATAGGCATTGACAGATTATGAACAATAAAAAAATAAGTAAGTTATATAATATGTGAATGATGGTTAGTACTGTGAGAAAAAATATGGAGCATATGGGGGGAATGAAATTTTTGAAAGAAGTAAAAAAGGTTGATATGGTTTGTAGTTTAAATAGAGTGGCAGGATTAGGACTCTTTGAGAAAGTAACATTGGAGCAAGCACTTGAAGCACACAGGGAGTCAGTTAAAGGGGCATTTATGGAAAAGCATTCCAGGCCTAGGGAACAGCCAGTGTGCAAGTGAGAGCTTCTGTGGTGTATTTGAGGAATGAGGCCAATATAGCAAGAAAAGAGTGATTAAAGTAGAATGAAATAGGAAGTAAGGTCAGAGAGATAACATAGGGCAAGGTTTTGTGTAGAGGCTTTGTAATTTATTCTGTGGGAAATGACAGCCATTGCATGATTTTGAGAAGAAGAGGAAGACATTCTCCCTTATGGATTAAACAGATCACTCTGGGATGGGCGCAGTGGCTCACACCTGTAATCCCAGCACTTTGGGAGGCTGAGATGGGTGACTTGCTAGAGCCCAGGAGTTCAAAACCAGCCTGGGCAGCATGGTGAAACTCTGTCTACAGAAAATGCAAACAATTAGCCTGGTATAGTGGCAGGTGCCTGTAGTACCAGCTACTTGGAAAGCTGTGAGGGGGGAGGATCCCTTGAGTCTAGGAGGACGAGGCTGCAATGAGCTGTGATTATGCTACTACAATGTAGCCTGGGAGATAGAGCAAGACCCTGTCGGGGGGAAAAATGACTATGGCTGATGCATGTAGGAATTTAAGGATAGAATTGAAGAGATAGCCAGAAGCAGTGGCTTATGTCTGTAATTCCAGCACTTTGAGAGGCTGAGGTGGGAGGATCGCTTGAGCCCAAGAGTTTGAAACCAGCCTGGGCAACATAGTGAGACCCTGTCTCTACAGAAAATAAAAAGAATTAGTTGGGTGTGGTGGCATGCACCTGTGGTCCCAGCTACATGGGAGGGTGAGGCAGGAGGATCACTTGAGCCCAGGAGGTCGAGGCTGCAGTGAGCTGTGCTCACGCCACTTCACTCCATCCTGGGCAGTAGAATGAGACCCTTTCTCAAAAAAAAAAAACAAAAAAAAAACAAAGAGATCAATTAGGGGGCTATTGTAGTAATTCTGGTTAAACATGATGGTGACTGGGACAAGGTTGCTAGCAGTAGAGGAGGTAAGAAGTGGTAGCATTATGAACCTATTTTGAAGATAAGACCTGACAGGATATTCTAATGGCTTGGATGTGGGTTGTGAGAGAAAGCCAGGCATCACTCTTAAGATTTTTGGCCTTGTAAGAAGAGATACCAAATGCCTTTGTTTTGCATTATCATTCAAAGATCTTTACATAGCAGACAGCTTTGGAATATAGAAATAGTGTCTCCATTTAGAACAAAGCAGGATCGTTTGCTGTCTAGTATAATAATGTCTCTCTCCAAGCCAAAGACCAACAGGCCTACTGGCTGTCACAGAAGATTCGAGTGCCCTAAGCTCAGAGTTCCTCTCTTGTAACACACTTTACTGCATATACAGGTGTCTACTGGACCTGTGTTATTCTGTGGGACTGAGACTTGGAGCTACTGGCACAAATGCTAATAACTCCTGCTATTGCTATTTCTGAAAATTTGGTGAAACAGTTGTTTGAATAATTTATTTTTATGTCATCTGTTATCATTTTCATAGTACCCTTTCTCTGATTTTTTACCTTTGCTTTTCTTATTCTGTTTAGATTTTTTAGCCTCCCATAGTTAGAAACTGTCTTCTTGACTTCAGTGCTTAGCCTACAGAGAACACTCAGCCTTTATCTTTTAAGTAAGTGTTTGAAATAAACAGTGGTGGAAGCTAAGATTCATTAGTGAAATAGTGGAGGTAAAATTGGAAATTTTCGTTCTCTCTTTATTTACAGTGTAGAATATATTTTAAAGGAAAATTTTAGTGGGTTATTTTTCTAAATCAGTGGATTTGGCTTTCCTTTTATAAATATTTAGTGCCTTGAGGTTAAATGAGTTTTCATGGGAATAGATGTGTTTGTGAAATAGTTTGGAGTATTTGACTACTAGACTTAATCCCAGCGGCAGGAAGAATAATAATAAGGATTTTCCTTTTTACTGCAAAGACTAACCTTTTTTTCTTCTTATTATGTAAGTCTGACCTGCCTTGACCTCATTTATAGAGTAGCTGCTATAAATTTTGCCCTCGATTAATGTTTTATTAGTGTAAATAACATGAAGACCTTTATAGACAGACTACAGCATAAGGTCTAACAGACTTGAAGAGTATCATTAGCAAATCAATTACTAAGTTCGGACATAAGTAATTGTTGTTTGGTAGAAACTGCTGATGTCGTTCTAGCTATGATCAAGGCAGCTGCTCTATGAGATGTTACTCTGTGAAATTTATAGTGATTTGCTGATGGTCTCTTTAACTTACACTTGTTTAATAAGATATTTTTAAATACATTGTTTTGGTAATTTTGAGTTCAATTATTGGTATTTTTCATGTAAACAACACTCCATTTTAAACAAATTTATTTGAGAGAGCTAGAATAATTGATAATCACTGACATAATTGTTACAACCTTGATGACTTCAAAGAGAAAAAAATACATATACTTATAATAAAAGATTTCAGTTAATTAAATTTTCACAAATTATGAGCAAGAACATTGTTATTCCTGAATGATAATTTTGTTTATGAGTGTTTTATGATATCTTGAATCATTATTATCACCACCTCTGTTTACTTTTTAAATATGCAAGTGATAGATCTAAAAGAGTTTTCTTATTCTTGAAAGGCACAACTTTCTTTAAACTAATAGTTTTAAAGCACTTAAAGAATATTAAAGCCACCTTTTAGAGTCTCTGTGATGCTGTAGCACCACATCAATAGAAAATAATGTACAGTTATTACTACTCCCTTTGACCCTGTTGAATGAAATCTGAGGGTTCAGTGTTATACTAAATTTAGATGTGGTGTAGGTTACATTGTTATGTATATTGGACCTAAATTGATTTATTTGTGTATTTGATTTGTCTTTATCTTAGTTATTTTCTTGTTCACTTTACAAATGTATTTAATTGAAATTGAATCGAATTGAAACATATATTTAATTAAATTCCATAATACTGTTGCTTACATTTTTCAACTCAATTCTTTGCCAATGAATCTTGAATGTTTTTTCTTATTTGGATAAATAAAGGGCTTCAAGTTCTTATTTTGCCTTTTATTCTTATTTTCTTAGAGGTTTTGGTGATATCACTTGCAAAAAAATTTAGTATCTCAGTGTTGATGTTAATTTTGCTGGCAGAAATAGATCTGGCTGCTAGGTTGCCTCCTTTCTTCTTGCCAGCTTGCTTGTGATCCCTCCAAATATTTTTTAGAGCATTTTAAGCTCCTGATGTTGTTCTAGGTAGCAGTGATCAAGTCAGCTGCTCTGAGACATTATTCTGTGAAATTTGTAATGATTTGTTGATAGTCTCCTGTCTTATGACTTGTGTCTCTTAGAGAGAATGATGAATATTTTATGTGTTTAAGTGGTACTCTTTTTGTTCTTAACCTCTAGAATTTTGAAAAATAAGTGCAAATCCTCTATCAGAGTTTTCTTTTTTTTTTTTTTTTGAGATAGGGTCTTGCTCTGTTGCCCAGGCTAGAGTGCAGTGGCACAATCTCATCTCACTTCAGCCTCAACCTCCCTGGCTCAAGTGATCCTCTCACCTCAGCCTCCTAAGTATCTGGGACTGCTATTGAGGACACCACACTTGGCTAATATTTTAATTTTTTTTTTTTTTCTTGTAGAGATGGGGTTTTGCCATGTTGCACAGGCTAGTCCTGAACTCCTGGGCTTAAGTCATTCAGCCTCCCAAAGTGCTGGGATTACAGGCATGAGCCACTGTGCCTGGCCTCCTTTCATTCTTGTTTCTAGTTTTATTAATGTTTCCATTAGTTTCTCCTCATTGTTTCTATTTCATTTATATTTTAAATTAAAAAACCGGCATCGTTTTATTGGCTAATTTTTTAAATGTTTGATAGTAAAAATCAGGGAAGTAGTAGACTATGAAACCTAGTTTAAAGGTACAATATTTGGTAAAAATTTTACGATTTAAATTCTCATCTTGAATCTTGTAATTTGTTAAATATGTAAATAATTAAAACAACCTATAATTATGGTTTTGTGTTTAATTTAATAAAAACACATTTTAAGAGCTTTCATAGCCTCCTGTAACTTTACTTTTAGATGTTCTGCTGTGACTCTTCTTTTTCCCCCATCCTTGGAAAGCACAGAAAGGGCAGATTATCCCACATACTGTTGGGCACGTTGCTTAATCATCCTCTAGGACCAGTCAGTGTCTGCTTATTACAGCAGTAACTCAGACGTGTATACAAATATATAAATAGCCCACATAAAAGACATAATGCTTCGAGTATTAATACACTGGTCTGTCTTCAAAATTCATCTGCTTAGATTGCATGTCTTCTTTCTGAGCATTCATTTAGCAGCTCCATCCTTTTTCTTCACTTCTCTGAATAGCATGATTACTAATAATGTTGGTGGAATGAGAAGAAGAATGACTAGAAGGAAAGGTGAAGAGGGAAAAGGGAGAGAGGGAGAGAGGCCAGAAAATATTTCATTTGGACCCTGTTGGCCATTAGCACTTGTATTTTAGATCTGGGTTATCCTTTGATAAAAAGACAAAGGTATTTACTGCACGTAAGTAAACAGTGTGGCTAGAATATATTCTTATCTGTAACAGTGGAAGATAAAATTTGAATTGAGGTAGAGATTATCACTTGGAAATCCTTGAGTGTTACTTAAAGAGCCATGTGCTTTTTCTGGCTTCAGTTTTAAAATTATATATGTAGGAAGATAATTTATAGAAAACCTCCAACTAAATTTTTTTATTGTAATTTTTTTTTCTTTTAAGAGATAAGTTCTTGCCTTGTCGCTCAGGCTCAAGTGATCTTCCTACCTTGGTCCCCCAAGTTGGTAGGATTACAGTTGCGAGTTACTGTGCTCTGCTTAATTACATCTTGTAAACAGTTGTTTGGAAATGATGCTATTTTTGGGGTAGAGTCAGAGATCAACAATGGATTGGTTGAGCAGAGACTTTATCTCTCTCTCTCTCTTTTTTTTTTTTTTTGAGACAGGGTCTTTTTCTGTCACCCAGGCTGCAACCGCTTAACTCCTGGGCTCATGTCTTTATCTCTGTTTACTTCAATCCTGGATTGTATTGGTATAGAAGTTTCTCTGGGTGATTTAGAATAAAGCATATGCTCTTATATGCTCTTAAAGATTAGATTATTTAAATTAATGTTTATCATTTTGTGAAGGTTTAGTGGCTTATCAAAGAAGATTAGAATTTTCTCTCCTTAATTAGGATAAGCATATGTTTCTTATTTATTTTATTCATATGTTTTGGCTTAAAGTACTTCCATGGTCAGGTTATTTTTAATTTTATAGCTTGATCTCAGCTTATCATTAATATACTTCCTTTAATAGATTTTGAATATGGAGGCTTGTTTTGTGCACTTTATATGGGATTTTATATTTAAATAATTTTTCAATGGTTACTTTTTTTTTTTTTTGGATGGAGTCTCAACTTTGTTTCCCAGGCTGGAGTGCAGTAGCAATATCAAGGCTCACTGCAGCCTTGATCTCCCTGGCTCAGGTGATCCTTTCACCTCAGCCTCCCAAGTACCTGGGACTACAGGTGCTTGCCACCACACCACAGCTAATTTTTGTATTTTTTGTAGAGTTGGCGTTTTGCCATGTTGCCAAGACTGGTCTCGAACTCCTGCTCAAGTGATCCTCCCACCTTGGACTCCCCAAGTAATGAGATTACAGGTGTGAGCCACCACACTGGTCTGTGGCTACTTTTTAAGCTTGCTTTGTTCTGATTTATGTAAAAAAATGGTGCTGCGTTTGAGTTGTGCTTTTTCACCCCCTAAAAATGCTAAATTCTACTAGATTTCAGAGCTTTAAATGTTTTGCTATATAGGATTTGCTGTTTGACATTTTTTTACCAAGACCAAATGTATATGACTTTTAGGAAAGATGGCTTGGATATAGCGTGCCAGTAGAATATGCTTATGTTTGTATAGATGTTTCATAGCCTTATACATTTTTAAAAAACTACAACAGCATCTATGTAAGTAGGATCATTTATTAAATAAAAATGATTATAGAAAAAAGGGATATGTGTTAGGGATAGGTGAAAAAAGGAACTCTCATAACCTTTGAGAAGAGTAAAATAAAAATAAAATGAAAATAGAGTCATTCACTTTGTTCAGCAAATATTAATCCATACTGGCCATGTGCTGGTCCATATTCTCGGCTCTGGGAATTTAGCAGTGGTCAGATTATACATGCCTGCCCTAATAGGGTTTATTTTAATTGGTAAAGTTAGACAATAAAGAAATTAAAAAGTTGATAGTATGTTCAGGAGATAAGTGATATGAGAAAGTTAAAACAAGGAGGGGAGGAGAATAGGTACAGTCGGATACAGAGGACGTTGCGGTGTTAAATAAGAGTGGTCAGAGTGGAATCTGAAAGGATGAATTTCTATGAATCGCTAAGGAAATGTCACTGACAATGAAGAGACAAAGGCAGTTATAAGAAGATAGAAGGTGGTAGATACTGTGCAGCAGAGAAATCTGCTGAATTCCAAATAAACTGAATTCCAAGTGGAGAGTCAGGAGAGCCATTTCTCTGTATTTTTGCTTTTCTACATATAACTATCTTCTCTCTCTTTTTATTTGCACATTCTAGAGAATAGATTATTTCATAGTCCTAAGAAATTATTTTATCTGAAATAATCAGATAAAAGCTTGCAGCCTGGTCTTTTTGCTTCCATTCTAGCCTCTGTAATATCATGAGTTGTTTTAAAATGTTCAACTAGGGATTATCATGCAAAATAAGCTTGGAAAAAACGGTTGATGTAAGGATGTAACATTTATATTAAATTACTAAGGTTTTATATTCTCAGGATGAAATAACTTTATGGAGTATTTGCTATCTCCATTTAAATTCTAGTAAAGCATATGGATACCTTGTGGTCTCCCTGATCAAGGATATTGCCTTCCAGAAAAAGTGGCTACTACCTGGGCTAAATTTCAACTGAGAAAGATCTAGACTGGCCTTAAATGTGTATGAAGCCCATTAAAATTTTTTTTTAAATTAATTTTTTCAGTTACCAACAAAATCCTTTCTTTCGAGGTTCCAGGCGTGTGTATTCTGTGATGTTAGAACCTTTACATCCCTTATTCAAAGTTGTTACTGAGAGCTTTAACTGAGAAAGGTACAGAGAGATAACAATTTAGGGATTTTTGTGATACTGAATTATTGGATGTGCTGGGTGAGAGACAGAGAGAGATAGATGTTGCAAGGAGGCAGATACATGGAGAGTTAGGCAATAATTCTTCACTATAAGAATAAAGGCTATGTTAATATATGGAGATGATATTTTGGAAAGTGAGGCTTTAGTAGTTCTCATATTACTGAAGAAAATCTTTGGAAGCAATTTATCCTCTTCTCTGTAGCTAATTCTAAAGAAATTACTATATTTAGAAGGATTGCCAATTCAGGAACATTATTTCCACATTCTCAATTATTAGAGTGTAGAAAAGTGGTAACTTTCCTTTCTCATCAGTGGTCATGTTTAGTAGCGAAAATGACAGTTGCTGCTAATGGGGGTCACAGAAAGCCCAGGAAACAGAGCAGCAATATTGGAAAAGTCTTGGTGAAAATGTGTATGTGCTTACCCAAGGTCTAGACTAGTATAATCAGATGTGGACAATGGGCTGTAATGTAGTTATGGGAGATGGTTGTCATCATTACTGTTATTTATTGAGCCTCTACTATGAATCTTTTCTAGTTGGTTACTTGATAGGGCTGTTTGTTTCCTAAGGCTGACACAAGCATTTTTTTCTTCCTTCTTGCACTGTAGGTGTAAATTATACATAGTTTTTTCTTCTTAATATTAAAATATGTGAATCATTTTATGCTCTGCATTTAGACATTTAATCTACAGTAAACCCAACATTTTGAGCCTGCTTATAATAATTAAAACTTTAATTTACCTTTAATTCTTTGTTTGAAAGAATAGTTTACACAGCTATTAGATAAAATTGCTGTTGCTAAATATTGTGTAATTTGCATATTTAGGGAAACGGGCATATAGATAAGAAAGATTGACCCCTTAGAATAGCAAAAAAAATCATTTAGATATCTTATTAGTTTAATTTTTGAAGTCATTTTAATATTTTCATTAATGAAAGGACAAATAATATTGTGTGAATATTTAAAAAAAATGGGAGGTATGTATTCAGGACCTTCTCAGATACTTTGATTTTAAAACATTTTGTAAATTGTGAAGGAAAAGATATATATGCTTCCCTTCTTTTCTGAAAGTATTATTAAATACTTTACATATATCCCAATCACTTTTTATAATATTCTTTTAAATAAGTAAGGTTAGATGGTAATCATTTTGTATTATCCAGCGAAAATATTTCAAACTTAAATTTATGATACAGTTAAGTCTGAAAGCTCCATGGTGTTGCTGTTAATTGCTTAGGTAAATTTAGATGCTTGAGAATATTTGGTTTGAAGTATTTTTACAAACTGTCCACTCATCAAATAATGATGGAGTATAGCCTGCCTGAACAGTACCTCTTAGATGTTATGTTTATTAAAATAAAAAGAAGCAAAAGATTTTTTTTGTCTTTTTTTTTTTTTTTTTTTAAAGATTTTTCCTTTTTCCTTCCCTGCTTCCTTAATCAGTTCTGGTTAAGGAAGCACATCTTCTGAGAGAATAGAGTAATACACATATAATTCTAATAGAATGTTTATAAGATATCCTATAAACAAGTATAATATATGCTGTACCTATAATAATCATTAGGGATAAGATTGACATAAAATAACCTGGGCATTGTAGTTCACTCCTGTAATCCCAGCACTTTGGGAGACTAAGGTGCGAGGATTGCTTGAGCCCAGGAGTTCAAGACCAGCCTGAGCAACATAGCAGGATCCTATCTCTTTAAAAAAAATTGGGTAGTATGCACCTGTAGTCCTAGCTACTTGGGAATTTGAGGTGGGAGGATCACTTGAGGCCAGGATTTCTGAGACCAGCCTGGACAACATAGCAAGACCCCTGTCTCTACAAAAACGATATTAAAAATAAAGATTGACATAAAGTAAAGGTCTTTATAGGATAGAATTGCAGAATATTCCTTAGAGGGAAAGAGGATTGAAATGGATATGAAGCAATTAAGGTTTGGGATATAAGGAAAGGACAAAAAAGTAGATTGGGAGTGGTTTATGGCACTCATTTTTTATTATTCATTCAGTATCTATTTATTGATTAGAATCCATGTGCCAGGTACTATTCTGGAATCTGAGGATATAGCTGTGAATAAGTCTATGCTGTCATAAAGGAGAGAATAAATAATAAACAAGTAATCAAAATAAGACAATTTAGATAGTAATAAATGCTTAGAAGGAAACAAAGCAGGATAATGTTATGAGAGTAAACATACTGGCTTTTAGGGAGTGTGGAGTGTTTAGAAAAATCTTGTGAAGGGGAAACAGTTTGAATGAAGAGAAGTAGCTAACCCTTTTGAGATGTATGTCACAACATTTTAAGGTGAGGAAACAGCAAGAGCAGAGGCCATAAGGAGTGAATAGTATTGTGTATTATTTAAACAAATTGAAGGCCAGAGTGGCTGGAACAAAATCAGCAAGAAAGAGTAAGGCTTGGGAATGTCAAAAGAAGTATTCAATATTCAGATCATATAAGGCCCTATAAGCTATGCTAAGAAATTTGGATTAAACCATATTCAGTAAGAGTAGAGTTTTTAATAGACGAGTGGCATGATATAACTTACAGGGTTTTTTTTTTTTGCTTATTTGTTTGTTTGTTTTTGAGACAGGCAGCGTGTCTCTGTTATACAGGCTGGAGTGCAGTGGCTTATTGCAGCTACATACTCCTGGCTAATGTGATCCTCCCACCTCAGCCTCCTGAGTAGCTGGGACCACAGGCATGTGCCACCATGCCCAGCTATTATTACTGTTATTTTTTGGGGTAGAGATAGGGACTTGCTATGTTGTCCAGGCTGGTCTTGAGCTCCTGGGCTCAAACAGCCCTTCTGTCTTGGCCTCCCAAAGTGCAGGAATTATAGGCATGAGCCACTGGGGTTGTCTTTTCACTCTGTTGGTTTTGTCCTTTGATGCACAGAAGGTTGTTGTTTTTTCCTTTATCTTTTTAAAAATAGACATGGAGTCTGTCTATGTTGCCCAGGCTGATCTCAAATTCCTGAGCTCAAGCGATCCTCCTTCTGGGATTACAGGTGTGAGCCAGTTTACCTGGCCCAGAAGTTTTGATGTAGTCCAGTTTATCTATTTTTTTTCTGTTACTGCCTGTGCTTTTGGTATTACGTCCTAGAAATCATTGCCAAATTCAGGGTCATGAAGCTTTTCCTTATGTTTTCTTTTAGGAGTTTTATAGTTATAACTCTTACATTTAGGTTTTTGATCCATTTTGAGGTAATTTTATATATGATGTAAGGTAAGTGCCTTAGTCTCTATATGCTGCTATAAAAAATACCTGAGACTGGGTAATTTATAAATAATAGCAATTTATTTCTCATAGTTTTAGAGGCTTAGAAGTCCAAGATTAAGACACTGGCAGGTTTTAGTGTATGATGAGGGCTGGGTCTTTGCTTCTAAGGTGGCACTTTGAGCACTGTGTCTTCACGTGGTGGAAGCCAAAAGGGCAGAAGAGGCTAAACATTGTGTGAAGACTATTCTTTAAAGGCCTTAATTACATTCACTAGGAAGGAGCCCTCATGACCTAATGACCTCAGAAAGGCCTCACTTCTTAATACTATTGCATTGGAGATTAGGTTTCTACAAGAATTTTAGAGGGGATACAAATATTCAAACCATATCAACAAGTATCCAATTTCATTCATTTTTTTTTTTTTTTCTTTGAGATGGAATCTTGCTCTGTCACCCAGGCTGGAGTGCAATGGTGTGATCTCAGCTCACTGCAACCTCTGCCTCCCAGGTTCAAGCGATTCTCCTGCCTCAGCCTCCTGAGTAGCTGGGATTACAGGTGCCCACCACCATGCCCAGCTAATTTTTGTAGTTTTAGTAGAGACGGGGTTTCACCATGTTGGCCAGGCTGGTCTCGAACTCCTGACCTCGTGATCTGCCTGCCTTGGCCTCCCAAAGTGTTGGGATTACAGGCGTGAGCTACCGCGCCTGGCTCAATTTCATTCTTTTGTATGTTGATATCCAGCTTTCCCAACACCATGGCTTACATTCTTAGAAGAATGAATTGTGATGGGATCAGTATACAGGGCAAGAATGAAAGCAGAGAAATCAGTGAAGATATTACTGAAGTATTCTAGAAAAGAGGGAATGGTGACTTAGAATGATGTGGTAGCAATGATGATGGAGAGACGTAAACATATATGTGATGTATTTAATAGTTAAAGCAGTAGAACTTGCTTTCATGAATGGGATTTGGAGGTGAGGAAATGACAAAATCGAAGATTATTTCTTGAGTTTGAGTGGACTTTGGCGCTATTTATTGTGGTGGGACAAACTGAGGTAGTGATGGGGAAGAGGTATTATTGGCAGTGAGTAGGTAGAATCAAGAGTTCTGCTTTGGAAATGTTAGATTTGAAATGCCCTGTTGGGTATCCAAGTGAAGATTTTAGTTGGACAGTTGGCCCTGTGAGTCTGAAATATAGGAGACCAAGGATAGGGTTAGAGATATAAACACAGGAATTAGTACTATGTTGGTGAGATTAAAAGTCATAGAAATGGATGAAATAATTTAGAGGGAGGAAAGAACACACAGCTGAGCTCTTGGACATTACCAGATTTGTAGGTAGTGCGGCAGAGGATGTAGCAAAGGGGGCAATGAAGAAGCAGCAGCTAGATAGGAGGAAAACCAAGAAAGTGCTGTATATTATTGCAAAAGTTAAGAGAAGAAAATGTTTTAAGAACCTTAAGAACCTTTTCACAGTTATCTTGCTATTTGTATATAGTCCTATAACTTTCCATATTAGATTGTGAACTCTTTGTGGACAGTGTTATGCATGTTTGTATTCCTTACAGTTAGCAGCTTAGAAGTGACTGGCAGAAGTGGATAGTCAAGGATAGTGGATAGTCAAGTGGATAGTGGATAGTCAAGGAGTTTCTTCTCCTTATAAGCACTGCTGGGTCCCCAGCAATGATCAGGCACTGTTCTATGCTTTGGTTATGTAAAGATAAATTATAAATGGTTGGTGCAGTGTCAAATGGAAGACAGATTTGTAAATACATAATTGAAATTGTGTTATACGGAAAGTTTCAAAGTAATAAGTACTAAAGAAGAGACTTATACACGTTGGTAGGGGATTACTTCTATGGAGGGAAAGCAGGTGTGGGATCAGAAAAGGTTTTGTAGTGAGCCTTTACTTTGGTTTAGCTTTGAAGGTAGGTTAGATGGAATATGAAGTGGGACAGTGGCAACAGAGGCAAAGGAGTGTACAGTAACAGGGCATAATGTTTGAGAAAATAGTTCCTGGCCTGGAGTTCTTAGAGTATAAAAGTTTAACAACAATGAGACTGATTTATAAGCCATGCAAAGGTGTTTAGTCTCTTTTGTAGATCATGGGAAGATGGCTGACGGCCGATACCTTGTCAACAATACAGTGATTATCAGATCTTCATTTTAGAAAGATGACCCCAGTGAAGAATGGGCAAGAATAGTAAGACTCATGGAAAGAAGTTGGATTGGAGGCTATTATCATAATCAAAGACATGATCCTGAGTGCCAGTGAGTTTCCAGTGAAGGGCACCGGAAAATGTTACAAAGAAAAACAACTTTTGGCTGGGCGTAGTGGCTCACACCTATAATCCCAGCACTTTGGGAGGCTGAGGTGGGCGGATCATGAGGTCGGGAAATCAAGCCCGTCCTGGCTAACACGGTGAAACCCTGTCTGTACTAAAAATACAAACAATTAGCCGGGCGTGGTGGCGGGCTCCGGTAGTCCCAGCTACTCGGGAGGCTGAGGCAGGAGAATCGCTTGAACCAGGGAGGCGGACGTTGCAGTGAACTGAGATAATGCCACTGCACTCCAGCCTGGGTGATGTAGCGAGACTCTGTCTCACAAAAAAAAAAAAAAAAAAAGAAAGAAAGAAAAACAACTTTTAAAGTTATTTCAGAGGTAGAACGGGCAGTACTTAGTCTATTGGATCTGTAGGATGATGAAGAAGGAAGATATGACTGATATTTCTAGTTTCAGTAACTGGATAAATAATGGTTATGTTAATGGGGCAGAGAATGAAAGAATGAATGATCTCTGGATAAGGGACTATTTTGATAAATTACGGTACATTCCATCCACATGAGTCACTTGAAGCTGTTCTGATTACATAATGGTATACGGTTAAGTAAAATATACAAGTATTATAGTATGACTTCTTAAGTATTTAAAAATATTTTTACAAAACACATGAACATGTACATTTGTGTACATATATATGCACATAAATACTGTATGTGTTTCATATATGCACATAAATACTGTATATGTTTCTATAAGTTTAGATAAATGTAAGGACAGGAACATAAACTACTCATGGTGGTGATGTATTCCGAAAAGTGAACAGGAAAGGGGGTTGGGAGCTTTCACTTGTTGCTTCATTATTAAAGTGTTGCATGGTTTTTAAATGCTATGTAACCAGAAAAATGAATGAAACATCAAGATGGAAATATCCTTCTACCTAAGTGTATATGTCAGTAAATGGACATCTTGAAAACTAAATGATAGAAAGGGATGTTTTGGTTCTCTTGAAAATAGAACACACGAGATTTTTTCTTGGCTGGGTGCGGTGGCTCACGCCTGTAATCTCAGCACTTTGGGAGACCAAGGTGGGCGGATCATGAGATCAGGAGATTGAGATGATCCTGGCCAACATAGTGAAATCCCGTCTCTACTAAAGATACAAAAATTAGCTGGGCGTGGTGGCACTTGCTTGTAATCCCAGCTACTCAGGAGGCTAAGGCAGGAGAATCGCTTGAACCAGGGAGCCAGAGGTTGCAGTGAGCCGAGATCACACCATTGCACTCTAGCCTGGCGACAGAGTAAGACTCCATCTCCAAAAAAAAAAAAAAAAGATTTTTTTCTCTTTATAACTTTGTTCATACTGTTATCTGAAGTATCTTTCTCTCTTTATTGCTTTTGCCCTTTATTTAAGGCTCATCTTCATGGTCTGATTTTCTATTGGAGCTTTTTTTCATCTTTAGTAGATTATTGTGATCTTTGCTTCTACAGAGATATGATGGCAAACATATTCTTATGTTCTAATTTTATTTGTATTGCTTATTTTATAACAAATTCCCACAAATTCTGCAGCTCAAAGCAACTTATGTTTACTATCCTACAATTTCTGTGGGTCAGAAGTCTAGACTCAGCTTAGCTGTATCTTCTGCTTAGGGTTTTACAAGTGTGCAATAAAGGTGTTGCTCAAACTGCATTTCTTTCTGGAGCTTGGGGTCACAAATTTCTTGGCAGAATTCAGTTCCATGCTGTTGTGGTACTGAGTTTCCCATTTTCTTGTTTACTGTCACTGAGAGGATGCTCTCAGATCCTACAGGCTGTCCATACTTCCCGTCTCATGGCCTTGTCACACATAGCCGCTTACTTCTTCTTCAAGGGTGGCAGGAGAATCTCTGCAGTGTGCTAGGGCAGAGCTTTATTACATAAGTACCAGAGTGATTATCTCATCACTGTTGGCATGTAAAGTAACCTAATTAAGGAATGATTATCCCATTATCTTTACCATATTCTGTTTGCTAGAAGGAAGTGCCAGATTCTGCCCAGGTTGAACTCAAGGGGTTGGGATCATATAAAGCCACAACTCACTGGAGGTCATATTAGGGTGTGTCCACCATAGCACTTATGTTAATATGAGTTTCAAGCTGGAAAGGACTCCAGTGTATTCTCTTTTTCCCCAACTAAAATATAATGAAAGGTCATCTTTGCTGCTTAGCCTAGTCTATAATGTAATAGGTGTTGAACAGATGTTGGACAGTGTTTTTAAAAGGCAGAGGCACAAAAATGTTAAAAGATCAGAATTAACACTCAGAAGATTTATTCAGTTATAATGTATATGAAATGATGAAACCTTTATAAAACAGCATAAATTAAAGCTGAGAATATTACAAAGGAAATATTGGCAAGATTTATTGATTGATTAGGGGCCTGAAGGAAGGTGGTAGAGAAGAGGGACTAGACTAGAATAACTTTGAGGTTACTTATTTGGGGACTAGTAGGATAGTGTGCCATTGACTAATCAATTCAATTAATGTTTGAAAGTACAAGGCAATATATTGATGTTAAATTCACAATGTGGTTTTAGGTCTCTAGAGGGAAACTAAAAACCCAAACCAGTATTTCACATCTGTACTCTTGAAAGCCCTTGCTTTCTCTATCTGTAGAATCATAGGAAGTTATTCATTAGTGGGTTTTAAAATTACACTAGGGATTGTTTTTCTCTGTAATGCCTAAATGAGTACTGTTTAATAGCATTTGAAAAAAAATACCCTGATGATGTCACCCCAAAATCATATATAAGATATTGCATTAACTTCTAAAGTAGCTGGAAGACAGTTTGGGGATAGAAGAGAGAGTCTGACAGAGCTGGCGTCAAATTAAAATAGTGTATGTGAGCCTAATAGAGATCGAAACAAAGTGATAGAATGGCAGAAGCTTTTTTATTTTCTTTAAGGATTTTCTGTTTTCCTTTCTTTTGATTATTGATCTTTGTAAAGCTTCAAAGAACAGAGACATATAAGGAGGAGGACTTAAGCCTCACTCACTAGCCCAGATATGTGCATGCTTTTTCTGTAAAAGGCCGGATAGTTCTTTAGGCCTTGCAGTACACATGGTCTTTTCCACAACTGGTCAACTCAGTGTAGTATGGTGATTTGAAAACAGCCATGGATAACACTTAAACAAATGGGCCTAGTTGTGCTCTTATAGAGCTTACTAACCAAAAACTGTTGGCAGGCTAGATTTGGCACACAGGCCTTAATTTACTGACCCCTGTTCTAGATTATTGGCAATTAAAACAAAGTGTATTTTCTTTTATAGGTTCCCTAAGCTCATACTGTTCATAATATTCCTCAGGTTTATTTTCCCTCTTAATGTATATTATGGACATTATTTTGTCAATTTGGAACAATCTACTTTTATTATATGATTGTATATTTTGATTCTTTAAGATTCTCACTTTCATAAATAGTGTTGTAGTGAAATTAATTGATTCACGAGGAATATTTTCCACATGTTTTTCTGCATTGTGGGAACATGTTCATATAGCACATTATTAAGACTGCTGGCTGGGCGCAGTGGCTCACGCCTGTAATTCCAGCACCCTGGAAGGCCAAAGCGGGTGGATCACTTTAGGTCAGGAATTCAAGACCAGCCTGGCCAACATGGTGAAACCCCGTCTCTACTAAAAATACAAAAATTAGCTGGGGGTGGTGACTCATGTACCTGTAATTCCAGCTACTTGGGAGGCTGAGACATGATAATCACTTGTACCCAGGAAGCGGAGGTTGCAGTGAGCTGAGATCCTGTCACTGCACTCTAGCCTGGGCAACATAGTGAGACTCTGTCTCCAAAAAAAAAAAAAAAATTTGTGACAATTGCTTTGGATCCAAGTTTATGTTTGTTCGTTTTTTTGTTTTTTTTTGTTTTGTTTTTTGTTTTGAGACAGGGTCTTTCTTTGTCGCCCTGGCTGGAGTGCAGTGATGCCATCACGGTTCACTGCAGCCTCTACCTCCTGGGCTGAGGTGATTCTCCTGCCTTGGCCTTTTGAGTAGCTGAGACTACAGGTGTGCACCACCATGCTCAGCTAATTTTGTTGTTTTTGGTATTTTTTTGTAGAGAAGAGGTCTCTTTATTTTACCCAGGCTTGTCTCAAACTCCTGGGCTCAAGGAGTCTCTTTTCTAAGTGCTGGGATTGTAGGCATGAGCCACTGTACCTGGCCTTATTTATATCTTAAATGAAAACATTGCTACAAAGTAAGGCAAGTGCCCTGTGGAATGGGAGTAAGTTCATGTCATTGTTGATGACTGCTAGGTGTAACTTTTGTAGGTGGGCATTTTCTAGTGGCAGTTTAGCCACTTTTGTTATATAAATTAAAAAATAATCCTTGCAGGCCATGTATGTTCACACCCATAATTTCAGCACTTTGGGAAGCTAAGGCAGGAGGATCACTTGAGCTCAGGAGTTTGAGGCCAATGTAGGCAACATAGTGAGACCCTGTCTCTACAACAACAACAGAATAACTTGCGGGGTATGATGGCACATGTATATAGTCCCAGCTACTCAGCAGGTTGAGGTAGGCAGATCACTTAAGCTTGGGAGGTTGAGGTTTCTGTGAGCCATAATTGCACCACTGCACTCCAGCCTGGGTGACAGAGCGAGACCCTGTCCCTAAAAATAAAAATAAAAAAAATAATAATAATAATAATTCTATCCCTGCCCACTCTATGTTCCCAACTCCTATTAAAGAAGGAAGTTTAGAAGACCTATACATATCAAACATGTTCCAGATTACATAAAGTGAATCATTCTGTTGATATGTTTATAAGTAAATGGTGTTATAAAAGCACTAATCAGAATGGGTCATTTGTTTATACATCCAAGACATTTTATTAAAAGATTTAGAACTCTGTGACCATTATCTGTGTTCCATGTGAGTCCTCATATGGAGAGGTAGCACTGAAGGTAGCCATTTCTTAATCTCTTAACTTCTAATACCATAGTTTTATTTTTAAAAATTTTTATCTTTATACAAGGCAATTCATACATTTTATATTTTTTGTGTGCTTTTGCTCAATATTGTTAGTGAAATTCATATCGTTATGCATAATATTGATTCTTTTTGTTCCTACTTAGCATTTTACTTCATGAAAGTCCAACATTTTAAAAATTAGTTTTCTTTTTAATGGACATTTGGGTAGTTGCTAGTGTTTGGCTATTGTAAATAATTGCCATAAACATTTTTATTAATCTATTTTGTGATTATAAGAGTCCATGTTACTTTACATCTTTGATATAACTTGGTAATGCCAGCCTTTTAAACATATATAGCCATTCTGTGGAGTATAGTTCATCTTATGGTTTTAAGTTTTATTTCCTTGATGACTAGTAATGCTGAACAACTTTTCATAATCTTATTCACCATTTGGAAATCTTCTTTTGTGAAGTGCTTGTGTACTCTTCCCATTTTAAAAATTGTGATCATTTTCTTTTATTTGTAAGAGGCTTTTTAATATATTTAAGATAGCAGTTCCTCATTGGTTGTAATTATTCCAAGTATATTCTCTCTCTCTGAAATTTGGCTTTTAATTCTCTTAGTGGTGGCTTTCATAAGCACAAGTCTTTAAATTTTGATGTAGTTCATTTTGTCACTATTTTTCTTATGTTTTGTGTATTTTTGTTTGGTGCAGTATGTCTTTACATTGACCCAGTCAGGAAGATGCTCTCTTATGTAATCTTCTAGAAACTTTTTAAACTTCCTGAAATCTTTAGGTCTTATCTAGGATTCATTTGGAATTGGTTTGTTTGTATGGTTTGAGGTAGAAGTCAGGGTTAATTTGTCCATATGAGCATCAGTTGATTGATCTAAGACCAGTCTTTGGAAAAGACCATCTTACTTATGAGTCTTTTAATATCATTATCATTATTATCATCTCTCTTCCCCTCTTCAAGAATGTCTCATGTATTCTTGTTTGTTTATATTTTCTATAGCTTTTAGAATTAAATTTGAACTCATCAGATTATGCAGAAAGACCTGCTAGGATTTTGATTGGACTGTATCTATAAATAGCTTTGTGGAGAATTAATATCTTTAATACAAGCCTTTCCCTTTCATGAACATGGTATACTTTTTTCTTTAAGTTTTCTTTAACTTTTTTTTTTTAACCATTCTTTCTGTTTGACATGCAGAATTCTAGCACATTTTTGTTTCTTTTTCCTACATATTTTGATGATTTTGAATGATTTTCAAAATAGTATTTAAAAATCATTTTTACTTTGTTAGTAACCTATACATATAATCTAGTTGATTTTTGTGTATTTGCCTTAAATCCGATGATGTTCCTAAATTCAATTATTACTTTTAATTGTTTACATATTTCTTTTGGATTTTTTTAGTATTTCAAATAACTAACTTTTAACTTTATCTTTTAAAGTGTATTTTTATTTTCTATTTAATTTCTGTTCTTATCCTTATTTTACTTTCAGTGTTCACTGGCTGTTCTTTTTCTGATTTCTTCAGTTCAATACTTGCATAATTTATTTTGACAATTTTTTTCTTCTTTAGTGTTTTTATTCAGTGTATCAATTTCCCTCTAAGCATTGGTTTAAGGTTTATCTAAATCCACAGATTTTGGCACATTGTTTTTACTGTGTTTTACTGCAAACATTTCTTAATTTCCATTATGATGTATTCTTTTATGTGTGGGTTTTTTTCAGAGGTGCATTCTTTAATTTTTAGACATGAAATGATATTACTTAGCGACTGCTCCGTTAACAGTATTATCACAACTTAGCCTTAAAGAAACATACATTTGTTATCTCAGTTTTTCTCGGTCAGGAATCTAGGCGTGGCTTAGTTGGGCCTCTCCTTCAGGTTCACTTACAAGGCTGCAATTAAGGTGTTGGCCAGAGTTGCAGTCTTATTTGATGTTGACTAGGAAAGGATCTGCTTCCATGATCATGTGATTGTTGGCAGGATTCACTTCCTTTTGAGTCGTTAGACTGAGAGTCTGAATTCCTTGCGGGCTGTTGTCTGGGGCTCTACTCAGCTCCTTGCCATGGAGGCCTCTACACAGGGCAGCTCATAACATGGCAGCTTTCTTTCGCTAAGCCATTAAGGGAGAGCGTCAATAGAGTCTGCTAGCAAGATGCAAGTTACCATCTATTTAATGTAATTAATGAAGTGTTATTCCTTCATTGTTGCCATATTTTCTTGCTTAGAGGCAAGCCCCATCTCCTTCCCACACTCTAAAGGAGAAGATTACATAATGCTGTGGGTACCAGGAGGTTAGGAAAGTCAGTGGTCACCTTAGAGCTTCTTGCAGAGTGATCTGTATCCTGTTATTTCTAGTTTAATTGAAATGTATCAAAGAACATACTGAGTGTGATTCCATCATTTGAAATTCACTGTAAGTTGCTTTGTGACCCCACATTTTGCCTGTTTTTTGTATATGTTCCATGTTTACCTGAAAATAATATTTATTATTCACTTACTGGGTATAATGTTCTTGATATGTAAGTCAGGTCAGGTTAAAAAATATTCTATAGCTTTATATATTCTATATCTGGTAGTAGGCCATATTCTTACGAGCATACAAATTTAGAATCTCAAAATACTAAATTTCTGTATCTCTAGTTCATTTATCCTTTTATTAATTTAACAGGTTTATCTTGTTTCTGTTTGCTTCTCGTATTAATAAAAGTTTATTACCTTTTAGCTTTTAAAAATTGTTCAAGTTTTCTGAAATTATACTTTTCAATCTTTGTTCAACCTTATATTGAAATCGTGTCACTTACAAGCATCATATACTTTAAAAAAATTGATTTGACAATTTTACTACTAAATGTTTACTTTCTATGTATTTCTGATACATTTAAGTTAAAATTTATCATCTTATTATTTATGTCGTTTATATTTGCTCCACATCTTGTGTTTCTTTTTTTTTCCTTCTTTTGAGCTAAGTATTTGTTGCTTAACTTTTTTCCCATTAGCTTGTTGGTTATATATTATTTTAAATACTTTTAGTGGTTACCCAGAGATTGTAGTATGAATATTATAATTAACATCTTACATAAACTGATTCTTTTGCCAATCCATATATGACACAAGAAACTTATAACACTAATTCAGTTGGTTTCTCTTGCCTTGTATGCTGTGGTTATATATTTTAGATTGCAGTATTTTTTAATTCTAGAAGTTATATAATTATTGTAAATATTCAGTATACTTTTAGATTTACCCATGTTTGTCATTTTCATTGCTCTAATTGTTTTCCTTGACTTGTATCAATCTTATATTATTTTTCATCCTTGTGAAGAATGTTGTTTGGCTGGTGACAAATTCTCCCTATTTTATTTGTCATGGAATGTTCTTATTTTGCTTTTGGTGATGAGGAAAAGTTTTCCTCTACCCTCTTAGGTTTTTTGTTTGGGGATCTGTGAATTAAACAGACAAACACAGCTTAGCAAGAAAAAAGACCTATTTTTATTCGTAAGTCTGTCAGAATTCGGCTGGCTGCTGTGGCTCACGCCTGAAATCCCAGCACTTTGGGAGGCCGAGGCGGGCGGATCACCTGAGGTCAGGAGTTCAAGACCACCCTGGCTAACATGGTGAAACCCCGTCTCTACTAAAAATACAAAAATTAGCCTGGCATGATGGCGAGCGCCTGTAATCCCAGCTACTCAGGGGGCTGAGGCAGGAGAATCACGTGAACTCAGGACGTGGAGGTTGCAGTGAGCCAAGATCGTGCCATTATATCCAGCCTGGGCGACAGAGCGAAACTTCGTCTCAGAAAAAAAAAAAAGAATCAGAGAAAAATGTGACTCGAGGAGGGGGTTAGAATTTGGGGTTATATACATACCATTTTAATAGGGTAAAAGTGAGGTAATGAAGGACACATTTGGGAAAGCTAATGATTTTGCGAACAGTAAGTGGGCCCTTAGGAGAATAGTTAAGTGATATTATAGTTTTGTAACAATGTCTATTTAGATAATTTCTTATCCTGGTACTAACTTCTCATCTTTATTGACAATAGTCAGTCTTCCTTGGTTGCAAAACTCCCTGGGAAGGGATTGATGAAAGCTAAATTCTTTTGGGAGCTTCTCCGTTTAGGCGGATGAAGGAAGTTCAGAAAAATACTCTTTTCTTTTTTTTTTCCCACAGCGGTATACTCTTGACCCTTTAAATCTCATTATTGAAGGATACTTTTTGAGGATATAATTCTTTTCTTTCTTTCTTTTTTTCTTTCTTTCTTTCTTTTTCTTTCTTTCTTTTCTTTCTTTCTTTCTTTCTTTCTTTCTTTCTTTCTTTCTTTCTTTCTTTCTTTCTTTCGTGTTTCTTTTCTTTTCTGTCTCTCTCTCTTTCCTTCGTTCGTTCATTCGTTCATTCATTTGTTTGCTCGTTCTGTCGGAGTCTTGCTCTGTCGCCTAGGCTGGAGCACAATGGCGCGATCTCGGCTCACTGCAAGTTCTGCCACCCAAGTTCAAGCCATTCTTCCACCTCAGCCTCCCTAGTATCTGGGATTACAGGCACCCGCCATCATGCCTGGCTAATTTTTATATTTTTAGTAGAGACAGGGTTTCACTATGTTACCCAGGCTGGTCTTGAAGAGGATAGAATTCTTAGATGGTTGGTTTGTTTGTTTTGAGACAGGATCTCTCTCTGTTGCTCAGGCTGGAGTGCTGTGGTGTGATCATAGCTCACTATAACTTGAAACTCATTGACTCAAGTGATCCTTCTGCCTCAGGCTCCTGAGTAGCTGGGACCATAGGCATGCACCACCATGCCTCGCTAATTAAAAAAAACTTTTTTGGTACAGATGGGATCTCACTACATTGCCAAGGCTGGTCTTGAACTACTGGCCTCATGTGATCCTCTCGCTTGGACCTCCCAGAGTGCTGGGATTACAGGTGTGAGCCACTGGCCTGGCCTTTTAGGTAGTATTTTTGTTTAGTATTTCAAATAGGTCATTACATTCTTATCTGGCTTCCATTAGGCTTATTGTTGCTCTTTTGAAGGCCTCTCCTCCTGTCTGCAATTAAGAATTTTTTTCTTTGATAGTTTTACTATTACTGCCTAAGCGGGGTATCCTTAAAAACCCTGCTTGGGTTTTGTAGCACTCCATCAACATATGGCTCAGTGTTTTTTCCCAGTTTTGAAAAATCTTGGCCATTATCTCTTCAAATACTGCTTTTTTTCTAATTATGTGTCTACTCTTTCTTATACTATAGATACGCTTATATTAGATTCTTTTACCTTGTCCTATATGTCTATTATTTATTTTGTTCAATTTTCATTAATTTTTCTTACTATGTTTCAGTCTAGTTGTCATTGACTTATCTTTCAGTTAATTTTTCCTTTATTGGCTGAGCTTAATAACCCAGTAAATCTACTTTTATATATATTATTTTCAGTACTTCTACAGTTTTCATTCTTTACTGGAATTCTCTATTACACAATTAGTTCTAAACATATTAACTACATTTATTTCAATGTCCAGATGTGAGCCAGTTTCTATTTAGTTTTCATTTGTATGATATTGTCTCTTGTGCCTGTTAATTGGTGACTGAATGCTGAAAATTGTATTTTAAAATTGTAAGGGTAAATTTAAGTCTCTGTGATATCTTCCTTTAGAAAGGACTTCCTTTTGGTTTCTGATTAGCAGTTAGACTAATAGCTGATTGTATCAATTTAGGGTCTGAGCTGACTCAAGGCTGGGTTTTTTTTTAAGTTCTTGTGAGAGTTTGGCCTATTTTGTTTGTCTTCTCCTAGTGTGTAGCCCTTCTGAGGTCCTCTGAAAACCTGGGGTTTTACCATGGCCCTCCTGCATTGGTATTTCTGATTTTTTTCTCCCCACCCTGAAAGCTTTGCTTAGCTTTTTGGCTGCCAGTTTACCTAAATACCAATCACCAGATGTTCTCTGAAGGTCTGTTTCAGTGTTTTGAGGCCTGGTCTATTTCTTGTTTTCTGGGGTACACCTGATTCCTGCTGTAACTCTTGGGTAGTCTACCAGAACTCCTCCATCTTGACAGACTGCGAACCTCAATTTTTTTCTGTTTATCTTTGTGAGGCTAGTGACAGGTCTGTGTAGCTTCTCTGTTCTCACTTGGGAATAGCAAATGCTTTAATGTAAAAAGTCACACTGTCTTTTGTGTGCTTTCTTCTCTGTGATATTCACTGGTTAATTTTGGCTGCCTTGGTAACTTTCCAATGCATTTTAAAAGATTAAAACACAGCTTTAATCCAGTATTTTGAGTTGCTTTTGTTACAGGGCTAGTCTGATGGAAGCCAGTCTGCTATTGCCAGAAGGATAACCTTTTGCTGTTGTTACATTCCTCAATTATTTAGTGTGCAAATAATGGTACCTCATTGTGTATGATGTCAAAAGAAGAAAGTACGTATTCCTTCCTCTCCACAGTAAGCAGTGAATAATCATTTATTTTGTGTGTGTATACATATATTTATTTGATAACATTCATTTCTTACAGGTTGCTTAGCCAGACAATGAAGGATCATCTAGTAAGAGTAGCAAATGAAGCTGAATTTATCCTGAGCAGGCAGAGAGCAGAAGATATTCACAGACATGCGGAATTTGAGGTAGGTTACACATGTGGTTGGTGTGCGGAAATTACTGTTTTTTAATGATAATCATGAGAAATTGTCCTGGTAAAATGGCAGGTCCAAAGAAACATAGTATATGTCATCAAAAAATTAAAATCTATGTTTATGGGAGAGTCATGGGGGTTCTGGGAGATAGTACATGTCTCTTTAGCCCTCTTGTCTCAATTTTAGTTGAGCTACCAGAGAAGCTTGATCAGAGAAGCTTCTTGTTTGGCTGATCTAATCTTAATAATCAGAGGTGAGTCTTGGCTCTGATGGTTTTCCTATAAAGAAAACTGGTGAAGCAGTTGTCCCTTTCTGGACAAAACAGAGCTAGTTAGCCAGAAATGAAAATCTCTATGGCAAAGGTAAGATCATCCAGGTTTCTAGAGAGGAGCTGAACACACAGGTGTTAAATTTCTCTGTCTTTAGGGTTTGAGAGCATAATAGTATTTGTAGCTGAGGAAATGAGGGAGCATACACCTCTCTCCTTGGATTCTCATAGGAGAGGACTAAGTGAAAAACCCATCCCGGGACCATTGCTTATCTCAGTAGTTGTGCCTGAACATGTATAAGAAATACAAATTTCTAGCGGAAATTAATGGTTTTGTAGCTATACAAATGGCCTAAATTCACCTAAGGTGAACTAGAAAATTTGACAAGTAGTACATTTGCTATAGAATTGGAAAAATATTTAAAAGCACTGTATGGCTTCTAACATATCAAGAACAGATAAACTCATATGTTGCTGACATTTTTCTGGTACGTTAGAAAAGATGAAAAATCTTCCAAGTGTATTTTATACAACCAGCAAATCTGAAAATTGTTCTAGAAAAATAAAACTCTAGAAGACCAATTTCACTTAAGAATATAAGTACAAAATTTAAACTATAACTTTAAATAACATAATTCGTCAATATAAAGAATGAATTATATAGTATGATGACTGAAAATTTTTACTGGAATTATAAAATTGTTTACTTTAGGATATCTACCTGCAAAATAAATTATATCAACAAATTAAAAATAGAAAAAACATGAAGATATCAGTAAAGGTAGAAAAAAAGTATATGATGATTTTTAGCTGCCAGCCCTATTAAAACTCAGAGAAAAAGATTTATATAAGAAAACAATACAAATATGGTAAAGACTATTAAATATCATTTAAAATGATTAAAGTCATCTCTTTTAAAATCAGGAAAAATGAGTGATACCTACTATCACTGTTGTTAACATATTTTTTGATGTTCTTGCAAGTGTAAGATATAGCTAATATAAATGCTAGTAAAGAAAGGAAGAAGATTACTTTCAAATTTCTAATGCTGTGGTCTGGGAAAATCTAATTCCTGTGTCCTGAGGTGTACCTGGATCTTGAACATTTTTCTACCAGAGTTAATAAGAGAATTTGGTGAGATTATTAGGTATGAGATAGTTATGCAAAAAATTAATAGCTTTTCTTTGGCAGTCAGTAACCAGCTAAGAATGGAAATCAGAAATACAGTGTATTCATAAATATGACAAAAACAATGTTTTGGGCCAAATTCTGCAAGAAAAGTACACATGCTCTTTGGAATGAAGCTACAAAATTTTATTAAAGCAAATAAGATAAAATATAAACTAATTCCATGCTGGATAGTCTGTCTTGGGGTCTTGAGGTATGTGTGTGTGTGTGTGTGTGTGTGAGAGAGAGAGAGAGACACAGACAGAGAATCAGTCTTTTGTTTTGAAATAATTTTGAGGCTTTCAGGAAAGTTGTAAGAATAAAGCAGGAACTCCTATTAACTGTTCTCCCAGATCTTCTGATTGTTAAATTTTTACATTTATTCTCTTTCTCTTTATGCTTTGTTTTTCTGAATTTGAGAGTAAATTAAAGTCAGGATTCCCTTCTACCTCAAAATACTTCAGTGGAAATTTCCTAAGGACATTCTCTGTCTTAATCTGGTACAGTTATCAAAATCAGAAAATTAACATTGGCAGGGTGCTGTTACTTAATATACCAACATTACTTGTATTTTTCCAGTTTTCCAACTGGAAAAAGACTCCATACTGTCTTCTATAGCCAAAGAGAGAAAATTTTACATCACAAAAATGTTCATTTTTCTCAAGTCAGTATGTAAACTCAGTGCATTATCCATTAGTAAAGCATTCCATTAAAATAACAGTAGAGTTGATTTGGCATTTAAATATTCTTTATAACAAATTTAAGACACACAAATATTATATTTGGATATTTAAATATTCAGTTAATGTGGGAAAATAAATGCTTTAATGTAGTCCTACAATTTGTGAAAAAGTAATGAGGATGTACTTGCCTCTCCAGAAATTAAAACACCACTAAAAAGACGGCATATATTAAAATTCTTCCAGATGAAATAAGCAATAGGGAGGAAGATGACATCGTAAATACTTTAGAATCATATTTGGAAAACTGTAAAAGTAGAACTTTTGGGCATATGTGTGAATTTGGTAACCAAAATGTAGGATATTTAGAAAGTAGAAATACAAAAGTAGACATCTATTACTACCTATAACATTAAGTGGAGGAAAGATACCATCGACAACTTGAAAAACATAATGCATATGACTGATAAATGATTAATATATTCACTGTACTAATAATTCTTAAAAACAACCCAATAGACAGAAAGTCAGACGATATGAATAAGAAATTCACAAAAGAACCTAACAGTGACCAGTAAACATATGAAAAGGATTCCTATGTAAAGTAGAGAAATTATTAACTATCAATTTTCCATTCTTCTATTGAGAGAAAGTAAAAAGAATGATAACATACTGGTGAAGTGAATAAAGGAGATGAAATGGGCAATGCTGTTCTTTTGTATTGTTAACGGAAAGTACATTTTTAGTCTTAAGGGAAAGCAATATAGTCATAGCTATTAAGAGAATTACATTGACACTCACAAACATGCAAATACCCATTTACCGAGTAATCCTATTTTTGTGAATATATCTGTTAGGAATTAAAAATAATAGTATTTAAAGATAGGTACACATGGCTATTTATTGCAGTATTGTATAAAATTTAGCAAAATAATAGTTATGGAAAAAACAAGGAAATGTTTCTTTAAATAAAGGAAAATTATTTTCTGAAAGAATAGAAGGTTAATAAATTATGAAAAAATTAAGAGGTTGATGGCTTCAGTTTTTAAACATGAGTTTTGTCATAGAATTCCACCCAGCCATTTTAGTTAATTCTTTTCAGTGTAATTATGTCATTGATTTTTTATTAATTCTTTTCTTTGTAATTGTGGGTACATTGTAGGTACATATATTTATGTAGTACATGAGATATTTTGGTATAGGAATGCAGTGCATAATAATCACATCATGGAATATTGGGTATCCATCTCTTCAAGTGTTTATCCTTTGGGTTACAAAGAATCCAGATACACCATTTTAGTTGCTTTAAAATGCACAATTAAATTATTATTGACTATTGTCTTCTGTTGTGCTATCAAATATTAGATCTTACTCATTTGTTCTATTTTTTTTATGCCTATAGATCATCGTCACCTCCCCGTGACACCCTCACTTCCCTTCCTAGCCTCTGGTAACCATCCTTCTATTGTCTCTCTGAGTAAAACTGTTTTGAACTCAGAGTTCAATTGTTCAGAGTTCAACTGAACAAGTTCAATTGTTTTGATTTTTAGATCCCACAAATAAGTGAGAACATGCAATGTTTGTCTTTCTGTGCATAGCTTATTTCACTTAACATAATGATCTCCATTTTCATCCATGTTGTTGCAAATGGGAAAGAATCTCATTCCTTTTTATGGCTGAATAGTACTCCATTGTGTATAAGTACCACATTTTCTTTATCCATTCATCTTTTGCTGGACATATAGGTTGCTTCTAAATCTTAGCCATTGTAAACAGTGCTGCAACAAACATGAGAGTACAGATATATGTTCAATATACTGATTTCCTTTCTTTTGGATATATACCTAACAGTGGGATTGCTGGATCATATGGTAGCTCTATTTTAGTTTTTTGAGGGACCTCCAGACTGTTCTCATAGTGGTTTTTACTAATTTACACTCCACCAATAGTGTATGTGGGTTCCTTTTTCTCCACATCCTCGACAGCATTTGTTATTACCTGACTTTTGGATACAAGCCATTTTAACTCGAGTGAGATGATATCTCATGGTACTTTTGATTTGCATTTCTGTGATGATCAATGATGGTGAGCACCTTTTGTTTTGTTTTGTTTTTTGAGACAGAGTCTTGCTATGTTGCCCAGGCTGAAGTACAGTGACATAATCTTGGCTCACTGCAACCTCCACTGCCCTGGTTCATGCGATTCTCATGACTCAGCCACCTGAGTAGCTGGGATTACAGGCCTGTGCCACCACACCCGGCTAATTTTTGTATTTGTAGTAGAGATGGGGTTTCACTGTGTTGGTCAGGCTGGTCTTGAACTCCTGGCCTCAAGTGATGTGCCTTCATCAGCCTCCCAAAGTGCTGAGATTACAGGTGTGAGTCACAGTGCCCGGCCCTTGGACACCTTTTCTCTTCTCTTCTCTTCTCTTCTCTTCTCTTCTCTTCTCTTCTCTTCTCTTTTCTCTTTTCTTTCTTTTCTATTTTTTTTTTTTTTTCTTTTCACAGCCTCACTCTGTCACCCAGGCTGGAGTGCAGTGATGCGATCTTGGCTCACTGCAATCTCCATCTCCCTGGTTCAGGGGATTCTCATGGCTCAGCCACCCGAGTAGCTGGGATTAAAGGCCTGTGCCATCATGCTTAGTTAATTTTTGTATTTTTAGTAGAGATGGAATTTTACCATGTTGGCCAGGCTGGACCCAAACTCTTGGCCTCAACTGATCTGCCGGCTTTGGCCTCCCAAAGTTCTGGGATTACAGACATGAGCCACTGCACCTGGCCTGAACACCTTTTCATGTGCCTGTTTGCCATTTGTATGTCTTCTGTTGAGAAATGTCTATTCAAATATTTTGCCCATTTTTAAATTGGATTATTATTTTTTCCTATAGAGTTGTTTGAGTTCCTTACATATTCTGCTTATTAATCTCTTGTCAGATGGGTAGCTTTGCAAATATTTTCTTCCATCCTATGGGTTGTCTCTTCACTTTGTTGACTGTTTCCTTTGCTGTGCAGTAGCTTTTTAACTTGATATGATCCCATTTATTCATTTTTGCTTTGGTTGCTTGTGACTATGGGGTATTACTGAAGAAATTTTTGCCCAGACCAATGTCTTGGAGAGTTTCCTCAGTTTTTTTTTGTAGTAGTTTCATAGTTTGAAATCTTAGATTTAAGTCTTTAATCCATTTTGATTTGATTTTTACGTAAGGTGTGAGGTGTAGGGATCAAGGTTCATTCTTCTGCATATGGATAACTAGTTTTCCCAGTGCCATTTATTGAAGAGAGTGTCTTTTCTCCAATGTTTGTTCTTGGCACCTTTGTTGAAAATTCATTTCCTGTAGCTGTGTGGATTTGTTCCTGGGTCCTCTTTTTGTTCCATTGGTTTATGTGTCTGTTTTTATTCTAATACCATTCTGTTTTGGTTACTATAACTTGGTAATATAATTTGAAGTCAGATAATCTGATTCCTCCAGTTTTATTCTTTTTGCTCAGGATAGCTTTGGCTATTTTGATTCCACATAAATTTTATGTGGCACAGGCCTTTAATGTGTGGAATCTTGTGATTCCACATAAATTTTAGGATTTTGTTTTATTTCTTTGAAGAATGTCATTAGTATTTTGATAGAGATTGTGTTGAATCTGTAGATTGCTTTGTTTAATATGGATATTTTAACAGTATTGATTTTCGAATCCATAAACATAGAATATCCTTCCATTTTTTTCTATTCTCTTCAATTTCTTTTATCAGTGATTTATAGTTTTTATTATAGAGATCTTTCACCACTTTTGTAAAATTTATTTCTAGGTATTTAATTTTGTATGTTTCTGTTGTAAATGGGATTACTTTTTTGAATTCACGTTCAGATTGTTCACTGTTGGCATATAGATATGCTACTGATATTGATTGAGTGCTTGAGATGGGATCTCACTTTGTCACCCAGGCTGGGGTGCAGTGACACAGTCATGGCTCACTGCAGCCTTGAACTTCTGGGGTCAATCAGTCTGCTCACCTCAGTATCCTGAGTAGCTGGCACTACAGGCATGTGCCACCATGTCCGGGTAATTTTTGTGTTTTTTATAGAGGCAGGGTTTTACCATGTTGCCCAGCTGGTCTCGAACTCCTGGGCTCAAGCAGTCCACCTCATCTTCACAAAGTGCTGGGATTATAGACATGAACCATCATGCCTGACCACTACTCATTTTTGTATGTTGATTTGTGTATACTGCAACTTTACTGAATTTGTTTATCAGTTCTTACACTTTTTTGGTGGACTCTAGGTTTTTCTAAAAACAGGATCACATCATCTGCAAATAAAGATAATTTGACTTACTCCTTTCCAATTTAAATGCTCTTTATCTCCTTCTCTTGTTGGATTACACTAGCTAAGGCTTCCAGTTCTATGTTGAATAATAGTGGTGAAAGTACATGTTCTTATCATGTTCCAGATCTTAGAGGAAATGCTTTCAGTTTTCTCCATTCAGTATGATACTGGTTGTTGGTCTGTCATATATGGCTTATTATGTTAAGGCATATTCCATTTGTATCAGGTTTTTTTTTGAGGGTTTTTATCATGAAGGGATGTTGTACTTTATCAGATGCTTTTTCAGCATCAATTGAAATGATCATTTTTTTATCCTTCATTCTGTTGATATCGTGTATCACATTGATTGATTTGCATATATTGAGCCATCCTTGCATCCCTAGGATAAATCCCACTTGGTCATGATTAATGACCTTTTTAATGTATTTTTATTTATTTATTTATTTTTTTTATTATTATTATACTTTAAGTATTAGTGTACATGTGCACAATGTGCAGGTTAGTTACATATGTGTACATGTGCCATGCTGGTGTGCTGCACCCATTAACTCGTCATTTAGCATTAGGTATATCTCCTAATGCTATCCCTCCCCCTTCCCCTCACCCCACAACAGTCCCCAGAGTGTGATGTTCCCCTTCCTGTGTCCATGTGTTCTCATTGTTCAATTCCCATCCATGAGTGAGAACATGCGGTGTTTGGTTTTTTGTCCTTGCGATAGTTTACTGAGAATGATGATTTCCAATTTCATCCATGTCCCTACAAAGGACATGAACTCATCATTTAATGTATTTTTAAATTCAGCTTGCTAGTATTTTCATGAGGATTTTTGCATCAATATTCATCAGTGAGATTGGCCTATAGTTTTCTTTTTTTAGTATGTCTTTGGTTTTGGTATCAGGGTAATATTGGCCTTGTAGAATTAGTGTGGAATTCTTCCCTCCTCTCTATTTTTTGGAATACTTAGAGTAGGATTGATATTAGTTCTTAAAATGTTTGGTAGAATTCAGTGAAGCCATCTGGCCCCAGGCTTTTCTTTACTGGGATACTTTTTATTAAGGCTTCACTCTTGTCACTTGTTATTGGTCTGTTAGGTTTTAGATTTCTTAATGGTTCAATCTTGGTAGGTTTATGTATCTAGGAATTGATCCATTTCTTCTACATTTTCCAAATTTATTGACATATAGTTGCTCATAGTAGCCACTAATGATCCTTTGAATTTCTACAGTATCAGTTGTAATGTCTCCCTTTTCAAATCTGATTTCATTTGTTTGGATCGTCTCTTTTTCTTAGTCTCACTAAAATGTTGCCAATTTTGTTTATCTTTTCAAGAAGCCAACCTTTTGTTTAATCACTCTTCTGTATTTTCTTCATTTCAAATTCATTTATTTCTGCTCTGAACTTTAGTATTTCTTTTCTTCTACTAATTTTGAGTTCAGTTTGCTGTTACTTTTCTAGTTCTTTAAGATGCATTATTAGGTTATTTATTTGAAGATTTTCTTGTTTCTGACGCAGGCATTTATAGCTATAAATTCTCTTCTTAATAGTGCTTTTGCTGTATCCTGTATGTTTTAGTATGTTGTGTTTTTATTATCATTTGTTTGAAGAAATTTTTCAATTTTATTCTTAATTTCTTCATCATTACACTGGTGATTCAGGAACATATTGTTTAATTTCAATATATTTGTATAGTTTTTAATATTCCTGTTATTATTGATTTGTAGTTATATTTCACTGTGGTCAGAGAAGATGCTTGATATTTCAGGTTTTTCGAATGTTTTCAGACTTGTTTTGTGACCAAACATATGGTCTGTTCTTGAGAATGACCCATGTGCTGAGGAGAAGAATGTATATTCTGTAGCTGTTGGATGCAATGTTCTGTAAATATCTGGCCAGGCATGGTGGCTCACACCTGTAATCCCAACACCTTGGGAGGCTGAGGCAGGTGGATCACCTGAGGCCAGGAGTTCGAGACCAGCCTGGCCAACATGGTGAAACCCCGTCTCTACTAAAAATAAAAAAATTAGCTGGGTGTGGTGGCATGCGCCTATAATCCGAGCTACTCAGGAGGCTGAGGTAGGAGAATTGCTTGAACGTGGAAGATGGAGGTTGTGGTGAGCTGAGAATCATGCCACTGCACTCCAGCCTGGGTGACAGAGCAAGACTCCATCTCAAAAAAAAAAAAAAAAAAAAAAAAAAAAAAACAAGAAATGTTCTGTAAATATCTTTAGATCCACTTGTTCTGTAGTACAGATGAAGTCTGCTGTTTCTTTTTTGATTTTTTTTTTTTTTTTTTGTCTGTGAGATCTGCCCAATGCTGAAAGTGGGATATTTTCATGTGTCTAGCTATTATTGTATTGGAGTCTATCTCTTTAGTTCTCATAATATTTTCCTTATATATTTGGTTGCTCCAGTGTTGGGTGCATGATACGGTTTGGCTCTGTGTCCCCATCCGAATCTCATCTTGAATTGTAATCCCCACGTGTTGAGGGAGGGACCTATAATCCCCATGTGTCAAGGGAGGCAAGTGATTGGATCATTGGGGGGCAGTTTCTTCCATGCTGTTCTCGTAATAGTGAGTGAGTTCTTATGAGATCTGATGATTTTATAAGTGTTTGGAAATTCCTCCTTCACTCTTGTCTTTCCTGCCAACTTGTGAAGAAGGTGCCAGTTTCCCCTTCGACCATGATTGTAAGTTTCCTGAGGCCTCCCCACCACGTGGATCTGTGAGTCAATTAAACCTCTTTCCTTTATAAATTACCCAGTCTTGGGTAGTTCTTTATAGCAGTGTGAAAATGGACAAATACAGCACATATTTATTTACAATCGTTATATCCTCTTGCTGGATTGACCCCTTTATCACTATATAATGACCGTCTTTGTCTCTTCTTACAATTTTTTTCTTGAAATCTATTTTATCTGATTAGATGTAACTACTCTTGCTGTGTTTTGTTTCACTGGCTTGGAATATCTGTTTTCATCTCTTTATCTTCAGTCTATGTGTATCTTTATAGTTGAAGTGTGTTTCTTACAAGCAACAGATCATTAGGTCTTGTTTTTTAATTCATTCAGCCACTTTATTTCTTTTGATTGTAGAGTTTAGTCCATTTACATTTAATGTTATTATTGATAAGTAGAGACTTGCTACTGCCATTTTGTTATTGCTTTCTGGTTGTTTTGCAGACTTCGCTTCCTTTTTTCCTTCCTTGTCTTCCTTGTAGTGAAGGTGGTTTTCTCTGGTGGTATGATTTAATTTCTTGCTTTTTATATTTTGTGTACCCATTGTATTTGTTTCAGTTTGAGGTTATTACAAGGCTTGCCAACACAATCTTATAACCTGTTATGTAAAACTAATGGCAACTTCACTTCACACTGATTGCATAAAGAAACAAACACACAAAAAGGAACCTAATGAAAACTACGCCGTAACTTTGTCTCTCTAGTTTTAAACTTTCTGTTGTTTTTCTTTTTATCTTAACTGTACTATCTATGTCTGGAAAAGTTTTGTAGTTATTATTCATTGGTTCATTATTTAGTCTTTCTACTTGGTATATTTATACACTGCAATTACAGTGTAATACTACTCTGTGCTTTTCTGTGTGCCTACTATTACCAGTGAGATTTGTACCTTCAGATGGTTTCTTCTTGCTCATGAACATCCTTTTCTTTCAGATTGTAGAGCTCCCTTTAGCATTTCTTTTAGGACACGTCCGGTGTTGATGAAATCCTTTAGCATTTGTTTGACTGGGAAAGTCTTTTTATCTCCTTCATGCTTAAAGGATATTTTCACTGGATATACTATTCTAGAGTAAAAGTGTTTTTCTTTCAGCACTTTAAATATGTCTTGCCACTCTTGTGGCCTGTAGGATTTCCACTGGAAAGTCTGCTGCCAGATGTATTGAAGCACCATTGTATGTTATTTCTTTTCTCTTGCTGCATTTAGGATCCTTTCTTTATTCTTGACCTTTAGATTATTAAATGCCCAGAGGTAATCTTTCTGCTTGCTGTTCTATAAGCTTCTTTTACTTGAATTTGATATCTTTCTCAAGGTTGGGGAAGTTCTCTGATTATTCTTTTGAATAAACTTTCTACCCCTCTCTTTTTATCTATCTCTTCTTTAAAGCTATTTACTCTTAGATTTGCCCCTTTAAAGCTGTTTTCTGATTTTGTAGGCATGCTTCATTTTTTCTTATTCCTTTTTTCTCCTCTATGTATTTTCAAATAGCCTGTCTTCAAGCTCACTACTTCCTTCTTGATCAGTTCTGCTGTTAAGATACTCTGATGACTCTGATGCATTCTTCAGCATGTTATTGCATTTTTCAATTATAGAATTTCTGCCATGTATATATATATGTATATATATATATTTAAATTTATTTTATTTTATTTTTTGAGACACGGTCTGGCTCTATCACCCAGGCTGCAGTGCAGTGGTTGGATATCAGCTCACTGTAACCTTCACCTCCCTACTCATTCTGATTGATTTAAAAAAAAAATTTAATCCCTTTGTTAAATTTATCTGATAGAATTCTGAATTTCTTCTCTGTGTTATCTTGAATTTCTTTGAGTTGCCTCAAAACAGCTATTTTGAATTGTCTATCTGAGTTGTCATATGTCTCTGTTTCTTCAGAATTGGTTCCTGGTGCCTTATTTAGTTCATTGGTGAGGCCATGTTTTCGTGGATGATGTTTATACTTGCTAATGTTCTTCAGTGTATGAGCATTGAAGACTTAGGTATTTATTATAGTCTTCACAGTCTGGGCTTGTTTGTGACTGTTCTTCTTGGGAAGGCTTTCCAGGTATTTGAAAGGACTTGGACCCCAACCCCAATAAGGCTGTGTTTTTTGCTGACTCGTAGAGTACCATTTTGGTGGTCTTAGATAAGATGTGGAAGAATGATCTGGATTACCAGCCAGAGACTCTTATTCTTTTCCCTTTCTCCCATACAAACAGAGTCTATCTCTCTTTGCTGAGCCACCTGCAACCGGGGGTGTGGTGATGCAAGTAAGTCTTTGGCCACCACCACTAGGGCTGCACTGGGTTAGACCTGAAACCTGCACAGTGCTGGGTCTTGCCCCAGTGTCTTCCCTTCAGGGCCGTGAGTTCCCACAGGCTCCAGGAATGTCCAAAGTGCTGTCTGGGAGCCAGGGACTGGAGTTAAACAGCTTAGCAATTTTCGTGATATTCTGTTCTACTGTCATTATGCCTGCACTCAAACCACAATACAAAGTCTTTCCTACTCTTTTCTTCACTTTCCACAGGCAGAGCTGCCTCTCCCTGTGGCCACCCCCACCACCGGTCCACAGGGGATTCCTTCAGGCCGCCACTGATGTTTACTGAGAGCCTAGGGGCTCTTCTGTCAGCTTGTGATGAATGCTGCCAGGCCTGAGACTCGCTCTTTGGGGCAGTGAGCTCCCCTCTGTCCCAAAGCACATCTGGAAATGCTGTCCAAGAGCCTAAGCCCGGACTTTGGGACCCCAAGAGCCAGCTTATTACTCTACCCCCATGTAGCTGAGCTGGTACATAGGATGCAAGACAAAGTTCCCTTTATTTTTCCCTCTGCTTTTCTGAAACATTAGTAGTATTTCACTGTAGGCACCACAGCTGGGAATATGCTGGGTCACCCCTGAAGCTAGTAAGTCTCAGAGCCCAAGACACATGGTGTATTCCCTTCGTTATCACTGCTGGTTATTCAGGGCCCAAGAGTTCTTTAATCTGCAGGTGATGAATCCTACCAGGACTGGGTCCTTACCTTCAAGGCACTGGGTTCACTTTTGGTCCAGGTTGTGTCTAGAAATGAAATATCATTCGAGAGCTAAGGCCTGGAATGGGGCTCATGACTCTGCCTGGTGCCCTATCCTACTGTGGCTGAGCTGGTATCCTAGATGCAAGTCAAAGTCCTTTTTACTCTTTGCTCTCCTCTCCTTAAGCAGAAGCAAGGAGTAACTTTCATTGCTATGAGCTTCACTGCCTGGGGTTAGGGCAGGGCTGATGCAAGCACTTCCTTAGCCATGCAAGCTGGTGTCTCTCTAGGTCATGTGCAACCCTAGTTCACCGGCCCTAAGCCCAACCTAGCACTAGGAGGAGCCTAGAAATTGCAGTCCTTGTGTCCTAGACTGCCTTTCAAGTTTATCTAGGAACCCAGCGTACTTTAGCCTGGGTGGCGAGGCTTGCCAAGAAACTCATGTTCTGTCCCTTGGGATATGTGATTCCCCTCTGGCTAGGGCTGGTCCTCATGCTCCCTCTATGGAAGGAGCCCAGCATAGCTTTATTCTTTGCTGTGACAGGGCAGCACTGAGACCAATGTAAAGTTCTCCAGTCGTTGAGCTCTCGTTCCCCAAAGTGCAGTTTCTGTCTGCAGTGCATGGCCACTGCTGGGCGATGGGGCAGAGGTGGCATCAGTGATTCAAGTCTGTCTCTCCTGCCCCCCTCAATGCCTCTTCCCATGATACGAAGTTAAAAACAAGTACTGTGATCGCTCACCTGATTTTTGGTTCTTGTGATGGTGCTTTGCTATGCGCAGATAGTTGTTAAAATTTGTTGTTGCAGCAGGGTGGATGAACGGGATAGACCTCTATTCTGCCATTGTGCTCTGCCCTCCTCTGATGTTGATTTTTATGTTACATATGTCATTTCACACCTTCTTATGGAGGCTGAGGATATTAGTCACTTGTATGTTCCTTTTATTTTCTCTCCCCTCACCTCCTAATTTTTAGTTATATTTTAATTTTCGTGTTGTCTAAATTTATAACATTCATGTTTATAATCACATTTCTTACAGTACTTGAGTATTTGTTCTTTATTTAAGTGAATTCAATACTCACTCTTAATTTTCCCCCACTTTATTAGTTGGAACTTAATTTCCAGGTTCTTTCTTTTGACTCAGTTCTTAGTTGGCTGCATTTCATGGCTATTCTTTTTCCACAGGGGGCTTATATGTATTGTAAACTTAAAGTTCTCCCATGTTTAAGAATATTAGCCTGCTGTCTTTATATTTGAATGGCATTCTGCTTAACTTTATATATTTTTTTCTGGGTGTGGAAATATATTTTCTCAAAAAAAATTTTTTTTTTCCAAATTGGATTTAGCACCAGGCTGCTGCTGACATCAGCGTTCCATTCTGGGGGAGGCTGGAAGGCTTGCATTGCAATGGAAGGGCATGAGGCACCTGCTGCCACAGCAGATGATCAACAAATGAAGGACCATAACGGCCCCTTAAGAATTGAAGAATTCTTTAAAGTTTGACTATTTGGGGAACACTGACCAAGGACGTGCCCTGATTTTCCATTTCGGAAAGTCACAGTTCAAGTTGTAAATTTCTGGCTGGTCGTGGTGGCTCACACCTATAATTCCACCACTTTGAGAGGCCAAGGTGGGTGGATCACTTGAGGTCAGGAGTTCGAGACCAGCCTGGCCAACAAGGTGAAACCTCATCTCTACTAAAAATACAAAAATTAGCCGGGCGTGGGGTAGCGCATGCCTGTAGTCCCAGCTACTGGAGAGGCTAAGGCATGGGAATTGCTTGAACCTGGAAGGCAGAGGCTGCAGTGAGCCAAGATCATGCCACTGCACTCTAGCCTGGGGGACAGAGCAATACTCTGTCTCAGGAAAAAAATAATAATAATAAAGTTATAAATTTTTGTTCTACAATTTCTGTATTTCAGAAGATAATGTAGAATTTAATTCACATTGTCTTCCCAAAAGGAAGAGAAAAAAAAAAAAAACAGTTCTTCTTAGGAGTCTTTTCCTTTTTCGGTCTTAAATGTCAATGATCACAAAAACTTCTGGGTTTTCTTAATTATAGACCTGCATTGCTGAATATGTTATAACTTTGACTTCTGTTCCCTGAGGATGCTTGGACAATAAACATTCTCTCCACCCAACTGATTGTAATTGGAAATGTCTTTGATCAATACAAAGTACTTTCACTTCCCAGGGTATGAAGAATTCATCAGCATTGGACTTATGAAGCCACTCATCTAAAAAGTGAAAAAGAAAAGTAGAAACATCTTGGGTTTCTACTTCTATTGTTTGGAGAGGCTCCACAGTCCTGGTATCTATCATGTAACCAAATATGGCCATTGCACATTGCTCAAATGCTTCCTCCAGAGTATCTCCCCATGTGTGTAACTGGACATCTGCTGTATGATCCAAATACTCGTAATTCCTATTGACTGGCGGATAGTTGGCCTTGATCGCCTTCTGTTCCTCAGTCAAATTGTAATCTCTAACATCTCCCTCTTTCTGTGCCATTACTGCCTTGCTTGACTTAATATTGTTGGGTAACACTTAAATTCCCTTAGAACTTTGCAGACATTGTTTTGTTATCTTCTGACTTTGAATGTTGCTTTCAGAGGACAGTCTGATATTTTCCCTCAATTTTTGATTTGCTTTTTGTGTCTTCTGCCTGTGATTTCTTTGTCCAGAAAATTCTTTAAGAGGAATATGGCTCAGTATTGAACATTATTTATCAAATTATCCTGGGACATAGTTTCTTGTTATAATCAGCAGATTCTGATTTTTCCTTCAGTTCTTAGGAAATTTTTTAGATTATACTTTGAAATACCACTTTCACTTTATTTTGTTTTTCCTTACTTAGTAACACTTAATAATATGTTAGATATAAGTTTGTCTTTCACATCTATTAGTTATTCCTTAGTTGCTTGACTTTCTTTGATCCTTAGCCTTATTTTTCCACCAGTAAGTACATTTTTAATGTTTTATTTTGTCTGGGATATTTATTTGTAATTTATTTATTATGTCTATAAAGCTTATGTTTTGTTCCTAATTTTGTTTATTTAGGACTTCAGCCCCTTTCCTTAGTCACTTTGAGTTTTATCTTATTTGCATTATGTTTTTGTTATGTTGTTCATTAGAAAAAATAATCATGAATAATTTTCTTTTCTTCTTTGAGATACTTTCTCATCAGATGTTTTGTCTTTTCTATATTAACGTTTTATTTTAAATTTATTTATTAACTTATTTGTTGATTGGTGCTATATGTTTGTATAACTACCATACTTTTTTGTTTCATTGTGTTCATTCTTAGAATGCTCTGTGCAGATATTCTGTTAGCTTAGACAACAGGATATCTTAGTGACTTATTTCCCTCTCCATCCTCTGTGTAAAGCTAATATTTCCCCCATCTGAGCTACAGTTTGATTTTTGTAGAATATCCTGTGGCCTATCATGAAGAGGAAGAGCTTATTTGAAATAGGTGAGGAATCTTTCTTAGAAACCCTCATTTTTTTCTAAGATTTTGTTAAATATTTTCTACCAAGTTCATTCTATCTCATTAGACTATAGACAGTTCTCATGGGAAGATGTGCTTAGGCTTTGAATCATTTTCCTCAGTCATTTAAGAGAGTAGAGTCGAGTTTACTTCAGTTTTAGTGAATCAGCCCCATTTTTCAATTTCTTGCTTCACCAGTATTTGTTCTGTAAGTTTTTCTGGCATCTCCAGGTAGAGGAGGAAAGAGGTAATGTTACCTACTCAGTTTGTTTCTCTCTGTATTTGAAGGCATTAAGAAAATTATCAGAATTTTGTCAACTTACCAATATTGCTTTGGGGGCATGGGGACATGATTAAGAACTAAGCTTTGTTGCTCCCTCAGTTCTAGAACCAGTTTGTTTTTGTTCCCCTTGGCAACCAATTTTTTAATGTTTGGTGATTTATGGTGCATTCCTTACATTGTTTCATTATTTATAAAAATTATTTTTTGTTATTTATTTATTTTTTGCTAATTTGTTTTTAGGAATTGAGGAAGGAAAAAAAATGTAATTGCAATATCAGCCTACCATCCTAACCTGGAATCTATTTCTTAGTGTACTTTCTAATTAATTATGGAGATGCTTTCTTTGTTGTAACTATGGGTTAAGATTGCACTTTTTTTAAATTTGAAATTTAGTGATTGTGGTGGTGGGTAGTGTATGTGTTCTTTTGTGTGTGAATGAGAGAGAATGATGGAGTAAACACGTGGAATTGGTGTATGAATGAGAGAGAACGAGGAAGGTGGAAATATGGAATTGAAAATTGAAGAAATGTTTCTAAAACTCTGTTGTGAAAGAGATTAAATTGATTTGATCCGAACAGTATATATATTTTCAGTTTAGGTGAGGAATGATGGTGCCAACAGTAGCTAATATTTCATGAATCCTTATGCTATTTCAGTAGCTATTAGAGGTATGTGTAAGTAGTAACTAATTCTTACAACAAACCTCTGAGATAGTACTGATATTATCCCTCATTTTATAAGTTTGAAAATAGCATGAAGCAGAAATAACCTAGAGTTACAACTTGGATCCAGATCCAGGTAATCTGTTTCCCAATTACTAATCTATGAATTTGGTTCAAATTTTATTAGATTTCTAAAGACCGTGTGAATAGGATCTAATCCTGGAATACATTGCAGCTTTATTCTAAGCTATTTACTTTTATGTTTTGTCTAATATAGTTTTTCATTTTAATCATTGTGCTGTGAGATTTGCAATATTGTGTAGTAATATTTTAAGGCGTTATAATAAAATATCTAAATAAAACAAGAAATATTTCCAAATATTGTTGTTACTTAAAATTTTAGCAGAGAAAATATATTTGTTCATCTCTTCTACATCAGAGTCCATTTTAAGAGAGCAAACGTATATTTTTTTTTATGTCTGCTAGTCTTTACCTTTTTTCAACAAACTTCAATTTGTTGAAGTATGCTCATGTTCTAACTGTATTGCTCTTAAACAATACTCTGCAGGATGAGGCTTTTTTTTTTTTTGAGACAGCTTATATCTTAGAGGTTATCTGTATTCAGCCTTGAATTCAAGCTGTACATTCTTAAATAATATAACTGAATTTTATCTACTGCTAGTTACCTTCTTCTGCAAAAAAAGATGTTGTCATCTATTTAATGTACGATTTGTGGTTGTAAAGTAGCTGACTTGTTTCATTTATTATCAAAGGATTGATGACAGTGTAGATCTGCAATGTGCATCTCTTTAGTTCATTGCATGCTTATCATTGGAGTGGGATATCCTTGACATTTTATGCTTTTGGTTTACAGAGAGGTTCCATGAATGTCATGACATCATTGATTAGATGTACATCTTAACTTTGTTTCTTAATCTTATGGTTATAAACAGAATATTTATGAAAAAAATTATGTCATGCAGAAACATTATACCTTGTAAACATTGTGCATGTGTGAATATACAAGTTTCCTGGCAATCATTTTTGTAAAGAAGGTTGTCTTTTAGAATTTTAGTTTCTTTAAACTAATGTGATATATCTGTAAAACATGTGTACTGACGATTATCACTTAATGATTTTTCTTTTAGGAATCTATGTGAGTTAAAATCAACTTTAGTAAGAATTTTCAAAAGGTCTTTGGGCCAATGTTGCTTTGAATTTTATCTAACATACTGTAAAACTCACTTGTTGCTAGCTTCAGTGGAACTGCAAACCAGGTGGTCTTGGTTTTTTTGAAGTAATAAAAATGGAGTATTTTTTTTTTTATTAAATAAAGACCATGAAAGCACTGATTATTATTATTATTATTATTACTATTATTATTATTTTGAGACAGAGTCTCACTGTGTCACCCAGGCTGGAATGTAGTGGTGCGATTTTGGCTCACTGCAACCTGAGCCTCCTGGATTCAAGTGATCTTCCCACCTCAGCCTCCCGAGTACATGTGCACACCACCAGACCTGGCTAATTTTTGTTTTGTTTTTTGTAGAGATGGGGTTTTGTCATATTGCCCAGGCTGGTCTCAAGCTCCTGAGCTCAAGCCTCCCAAAGTGCTGGGATTACATATATGAGCCGCTATGTCTGGCAAGTATAGCAATCGATATATTTTTTAGGTGAAGAATTCAAAGATTTTTTTCCAATTAGCAAGCAAAATATTTTTATTAAAATAGTTAACATTTTTGTGAGTACTTATAAATTTTTAAAAATAAACACTTCCATAGTACCACTTGTTTTTCTGAATTCTTAACAAATATAAAATAAATTATCATAACAGTCCTTTGAGGTAAATGTTATTATCTTCAGTCCAATTTTACAGATAAGAAAACTACAGCGAGGCTCAGTGATTTGTTCTAGGTCATATAGCTAGTATGTAATGAAGCTTGGACTTGAACCAGGGTAGTCTGATACCCAGTATAAACTGATGATCTCTTTGCTATGTGGCCTAACATCATCTATTAAGTGATTTAGTACACATTGTCTCATTTCAGTACCACAACACATCCTTGATGTATGTATGCAAGGTAGACTGAGAGAATGTGATTTAGCTTTGATCACAGAACAATTAAATCCATGATCTGAATTAGAACCCAGGTTTCATAACAATAACCCAGTACAGTCTGTCCCCATAGCCTCTGTCGACTTCATGGCAGTGTTTTGCTATTATAATAATATATTCTATTATTGAACATATTCTTGACATTTCTAAAGGAATGTGAAACATTTTAACAATTACATATTTTAGTGTTATGTATTTTGGGGTAATGTATATACCAATTTTAGAGCTAATCATGGTAAATTATTCAATTTTCCTCTTAAGTAGCTGCTTTTTTCCTCATTGATCGATTTTTAAATTTAAACATGTTTATTTTTCTAATTATAAAAATGAAGTATTTTTTAATATAGAAAATTTAGAAAATAAAAAATGTAAAGAATGAAAGTCGTTTATTGTTTAGCTTGAACATCTGTTTATCTTTGTTGGATTTTGCTTTTTGTTTTTGACTAATTTGAAATAACTATAGATGTAAAACAAGTTGCGAAGGTAATGCAAAGGTCACATCTATTTTTTACCCTATTTTCTTTTTTGTTATACACATATACTCATTTAACTTATTAAATGAATCTACCCATTCACCAAATTAGAGTTGTATGCATGCTTCTTTAAAATCTAACATTAAAATAATGTATTGTTAGCAATTTGCCATTTGTGAAAATTTTTGAAAATGTGATTTGTAACAGCTATTTATATTTCCAATATAAATATGTACTTATTTATTTTACCAGTCTCCATTCTTACACACTTAAATTATGTGTATTTTGCTTTTGTAAATAAAGTTTTGAGGAATTTAGTGTTCAGAAATCTTTATTTATGTTTCTGATTTTTTAGTTTGCTAAAGTCTTTTAAGTGAAAATCTGGGATCAGAGAATGACTTCTTTTGAGAAGCTTTATACTTTTTTCTTGTTTCTCTGTTCCGTTGCCATAATTGAATAATTTTCAGTTTGATAAATAAAAGCATGTAGAATCTTGTTTAAAGTCTGCATTGTATTTAATTTCTAGTGAGAATGAACACTACTTCATTATAATCATGATAGTTTTAATTTTTTTAATGTCTGTTTGTTTCCTTTGCTCATTCAAACAAAACCTGTGTTACTGGTTTTCTTACTGATTTGTATATGGGTTTATATGATAAAGGTTTTTTCCTGTGTTTTATTTGTTGTAATGTGTTCCCCCAGAACTTTCTTTTTATCATTATTTGTATTATAGATTTATAGTCTTTTAAATTTTAATGCAATTTAAGTTTTTTTCTCTATTATTGCTTTCCTTATTTTTAGGTTTAGTAAATTATTTTCCATTTCAAGATTATTTAAATGTTCTCGTATATTCTAGATTTTCTGTGGCTTTATATATATATATATACTTTTTTCTTGTTTCTCTGTTGTTTTATATATATATAGAAAATCTAGAATATATATATTATATATAAATAGCATATAAATATATATATAGTATATATATATATATATATATATATATTTTTTTTTTTTTTTGAGACAGTGTCTCACTTTGTTATCCAGGCTGTAGGGTGGTAGCATGATCATGGCTCACTGCAGCTTTGACCTCCTGGGCTCAAGTGATCCCCCCATCTCTGCCTCTTGAGTAGTTGGCCCCACAGGTGTGTGCCAGCATGCCTAGCTAATTTTTTAAAAAACTTTTGTAGTGACGGGGGCTTGCTATGTTGCCCAGTCTGGTCTCAAACTCCTGGGCTCAAACAATCCACCTACCTCAGCCTCCCAAGCAGCTGGGACTACCGGTGTGTGATACCATGCTTGGCTAATTTTTTATTTTTGAAAGAGATAGGGGTTTCACTGTGTTGCCCAGGCTGGTCTCAAACTCTTGGGCTCAAATGATCCTCCTACTTTGACCTCCCAAAGCCCGGGATTGCAGGCATAAAACACTGTGCCTGACTGATTTTTAATCTTTAAAATATTTGAGATATTTTTATTTGTATTATGTAAGACTCTAATCTGATTTTCTTTAAATGCTTTTAATCAGTTTCTCCAAAATGATCTCTCTTCGGTTTGCCAAGCTTTCTTTATCACATATGATTCTCATGTGTCTTAGGGGCTAATTCAAGGGATTATATTGTGTTTCATAAATTTTTTTCCTTATCGTTCATCACCCAGTCATTAAGTTAATGGAACATTTTTTGGCTTTTTTCTTTTTATTATGTAAATATAAAAATATATAAAAGTAGAGGGAATAGTATAATGAACACCCATTATCTAGATTTAACAATTTGCTTGATTTTTATTTCTTGCTGAAGTGTTTTAAAGTACATTATAGACTTTGTGACAATTGACCACTTAGTAATTTAGTATGAATCTTTAAAACATGAGGATTTTTTCCTATATAGTTACAACATCATTATCGTTTGTAAAAATCAGTGACAATAATTCACGAATGTGTTCTAATACTTGATATCCTGATTTCCCCAGTTGTTTTAAAAATGTCTTTACTACCCTAATTCCTCTAACAAGTATCTATTGAAGGACCACACATTACAAATAGTTGTTAAATTTCTTTAATTTTTTTAAAAAAAATGTTGGGACAACGAAAGCTTACAGAAATGTCTCAAGTACTGAACAATATTAAAAAAACAAATTTAATGAGATATAATTCATATAATTTACAATTCACCCATTTAAAGTGTACAATTCATTGGTTTTTAGTATATTGAGAAATGTGCCACCATCACCACAATCAATTTTAGAACAGTTTAATCACCCCAAAAAAGAAACCCTGGACCATAATTTATTAGTCACTCCCCATTTGTCCCTAAATTACCCCTAGACAACCATGAATCTGCTTTCTGTCGATTTGCCTATTCTGCTGATTTGATAACATTGTAATTACAGTTTTATATGATAGGTGGTGTTTTGTGATTGACTTATTTTACTTAACATAGTATTTTCAACTTTATCGAAGCTGTAGATCTTCTGGGGATGAAAGAAGGTGAGATTTTAGGATGGGACACTTTCTGGAATTTAGTTCATTTGTGTTTCTTTGCATCCTATTATTATTAGTGTTGGAGCAGTAATTTCTTGCAACTTTTGTACATCCTACTTAGAAGCCAACATCCATCTAAATTTTTTAAATTTAAATATTGTTTTTAAGATGGATAATATATTCATAGTTCTAAACATACAGAAGAGTTTACAGGAAAAACTTTTCTGTCTTAGGGGAATCAGTATTATCAGTTTCTTATCTTCCCCTCTGCCCCCGAAATGTTTTATACAGGGCATACAAATATGTTTTGTATTCTTTTACATGGATGGATGTATCATATACCTACTGTTGTGCACCTTGCTTTTTTCTTTTTTACTTAAAATAACATCTTCGTGTGAGCATATACTGAGCTTTCTAATTTTTTGTGCTTTGTATAATCAGTATATATTTTTATATCTCTATATTTATTATAACAGGTCTTCATTATTTGACATTTATGTTGTTTCTATTCTGTGGTATTACGTGCTCCTGTTTATAATTTTGTATTCTGCATTTTGTTGATATATATTTCTGTAGGTAGCTATTGAATTTTGTATTTTTCTTTATCTATTAAATTATATTGTTTTCTTAATGTCATCCTTAAAAATAATGCTGTATATTAACAAATTTTTAAAACTCATCTTACTTTATATGGATAAATCCTACCAGATGAAGGGTGGGTTTTTTTTTTTTTAGAGTCTCGTTCTGTCGCCCAGGCTGGAGTGCAGTGGCGCCATCTCGGCTCACTGCAAGCTCCGCCTCCAGTGTTCACGCCATTCTCCTGCCTCGGCCTCCCGAGTAGCTGGGACTACAGGCGCCCGCCAGAACGTCCGGCTAATTTTTTGTATTTTTGGTGGAGACGGGGTTTCACCATGTTAGCCAGGATGGTCTCGGTCTCCTGACCTCGTGATCCGCCCTTTTTTTTGTTTGTTTGTTTTCTTGTTTTTTTTTTTTTTTTGGAGATGGGCTCTCACTCTGTCACCCAGGCTGGAGTGCAGTGGCCCAGTCTGAGCTGACTGCAACTTCTACCTTCCGGGCTCAAGAGGTCCTCCCACCTCAGCCTCCTGAGTAGCCACCACGCCCAGCCAATTTTTGTATTTTTTGTAGAGATGGTGTTTCTCCATGTTGCCCAGGCTTGCCTTGAATTTCTGGCCTCAAGCAGTCCTTCCGCCCAGGCCTCCCAAAGTGTGAGAATTACGGACTTGAGCTATCGCCTCTGTCCCTAGGGTATTTTTTTTTTTTTAACATAACCATTTCTAACTTTTTAAAGGATTTTTATAACTATTTAAAAGTGTTCTTGGTTTTGTTGTTTTTGTTGTAGGCCAATGTCATAAAATAAATAAATTGACCATTTTGTTTTTTCAAAGTGCCAAGTCTGGGACTCATTTATCCACTGGGATAAGTTAATTGTTCTCTAATTCATTTGTAACTGTTGGTAACTATATTGTTTCCCTCCTGCGTTTGGTTTGTTTTGGTTTCGTTTATTTGAATGCTTAGTTTCACTTCTTTTTAAGTAATAAAAACAAGTCAGGGTATGAATTTTCTTCTGTTAACCCCAGTGGTTTCATCCTCTTTTTTTTTTTTAACGTGATGTTCTCATTTTTATGTTGTAAATAGTTGGTCTTTTTTGATGTATTTATTTAGTTTCTAAGGAATTTGTCCTTTATTATTACTTCAAATTTTGTTATTCTTTTCTTATTTTGTAACCTTATGAGCAGATAGTATGGTCTGTAGAATTTCTGACTTTGAAATTTATTGAGTACTTTTAGTTGGCCTAATTTGGTATTATGCTTGTATTTATAGGCTTTTATGTATGTTTAAAAAAAGAACTATAATAAACCACAACATTCTGATCTATAATTGTAATAAAATTTCCACTAAGATATTTTAAAGAACTCAGAAAAATGATGATCAGGCCCATTTGAAAAAAATAAATTAATATTCTAGTCTCTTCTGCATGAAGATCAGGAAGGCACGATTAGCTCTATGAAAATTAAATGTGGAAATTGTATTACGGATCAGGTATCAGAACACAGCATAACATTTTTCAGGTTTCTGAAGGTAATAATTTTCTAGTGTTTTAAAAATACCAGACAATGTCAAAGGAATATATTTGTAGATTCATCATTTTAGATAGTTCTGCAGTGAAAAGTTAACAAACATTAAAACTGAAAATAAAGAAAAAAATTAGATGAAATTTTAAATATTTCTACATATTTTTAAATTTCACATATTTTTAAATATGTAAAATTATAAAATTTGAGAATATCAAGATTCATAGACACTTGGGAAAGGTATGAACAGGAAGGAGAATACCAATTGTAATGAAAAAATGCAAATTAAAGTGACAAAACTATTCAAATACTTTTTCTGTCAATGGATGAACAGGTAAAAAAGTGAGTTTTCCATACAAGGAAATACTATTCATGTGTATGTACTTGTATATGTATAATATAGTGTGTGCTTTTATATATTATATATTTATATATGGACGTAAATATATAAATTCTAAAATTTGAAATCACAAATTGTATAAATAAAATTCTTATGTCAGAGATTTGTTATGAAGAAGAAAATATAATTCTCCAACAAATATTCTTTTCAACAAGTTTTATTCTTAGATATTCATTTAGTATTTGGATTTTTTCTGTCTAAAGACAAATAGTATTACCTATTTTGTTTCATATTTAATATTAATTCATAACTTCTGTTATAATACTAACAGTCTAGGTTTAAATATTTAAAAAAATATTTTGTTGCTTTGGGTCTAAAACTGTAATATATTCCTAACATATAGATTTTTCAGGATCATATGTATTATCCATATATTTTTGAATTCTAAGTTTTTTATTATTGTATACTGCAAAATTTCTTGATACTTTTACATGACTTCCTGCATTCTTTCTAAATCATGTTCAGCAGCCAGCTTCTCTGCATGATTTCTCTTCAGTAATTAAATTTAGCATTTCCAGCTGCTGAAAAATTTGTTGGCTTTTTCTGTTCATTTGTGTTTCCTCATGCGTAAAATGTAAGACATCCACATATTTTTAATTCTTTCAGAGTACCATTGTATAGGCTGAGTTTGGCACTTATATATTGTGAACGGTTTGCTATATCAACCTTAAAAAGAAATCTAAAATATTAATCTTACATGTTTATTTAAATATGAATCTGATCTATATCAGATATGTAATTCCACTGAGTGGCTTCCTTCTGGTAGTTTAGAAGGGATTTAGATTTTTTTTTTCTTCTTTTTCCTTTTTCCTTTTTTTTTTTTTTTTTTTGAGACGGAGTGTTTCTCTGTCGCCAGGTTGGGGTGCGGTGGCGCGATCTTGGCTCACTGCAACCTCTGCATCCTGGGTTCAAGCGATTCTCCTGCCTCAGCCTCCCAAGTAGCTGTGACTACAGGCGCACACCACCATGCCCAGCTAATTTTTGTATTTTTAGTAGAGACAGGGTTTCAACATGTTGGCCAGGATGGTCTCAATCTCTTGACCTCGTGATCCGCCCACCTTAGCCTCCCAAAGTGTTGGGATTACAGGCATTAGCTGCTGTGCCAGGCACAGATTTTGTTTTCTTAGAATATTTTACTACATTGTTTTTAAAGATATGTAATTTCAGACACCTGTTTTCTCTTTTTAAGCATAGATATAAGCAGTTACACAGATCTACAAGTTGAACTGATTACCATCATTATTAATGAGTCTTTGATTTCAACATAGCAGAGCAATTTTAAATAGAATAAATAGGCTGGATGTGTTGGCTCACACCTGTAATCCCAGCACTTTGGGAGGTCGAGGCAGGAGACTCACTTGAGCCCAGGAATTTGAGACCAGCCTGGGCTACATAGGGTGACCCCATCTATACAAAAAATAAAAAAAAATTAACTGGGCATGGTGGCCTGCACCTGTCATCCCAGCTCTTGAGCCCGGGGTGTCAAGGCTACAGTGAGCCATTGTTGCCACTGCACTCCAGCCTAGGGAACAGCGTGAGACCCTGTCTCAATAAAAAGAAAAAAGGAATAAATAATTGTATGTCTGTTCTTTCACAGTACTTTATTTAAGAAACTGTAAAGGAATTATATGAGGGATGCTTCTTGATGTAGATAGTGTTTTTGGAAGGTGTTTACTGATATCACCAAGTCACATATCTGTCTTCAGAGAATATCATGCCTATAATTCAATGCTCATTATTCTCCATTACTTTAAGCACTTTTTGTAGGTAATGTCGTTCTTTGTTATAAATTATAAGCATATACCTACAGCTCGCTAGTTTTAATATCTCAAATGGTCATTCTTTAAAATATTAATGGGTTCATATATAAGCAGCCAATAGAAACCTGGATATAGTTTTCACTTGTGGGTTTATTTAAAATTATAGTATTAAAAATGTTATATTTCAGGTCCCTTATTGAGATTCTGATTTGACCAACAGATGCATGGTATATGATTAGTTGGGCAATTTTAAGTATTTACTAGCCTTTTTTCCCAAATCTACATTGCTTTTCTCTTCTTTACCTTACATAATATTGTTAAATACAATCTGCTTACATAATAAAATGAGCAGATATAAAATAGGAAGATAATAACAATGCAAATATTTTTGATTCAGCTGTTAATTACCTTCAATTGCCCATTGTTTTTAGCAGAGTATCAGCCCATCAGTGATGAAAACCATAAAATTCTTATCAGAAAGCATAGTGGTAAACCTTTATGACTTTGGATTTGGAAGTAGATTCTTAGAATACCATGAGCATGAAGAAGAAAATAAAAATTAGTAATTGGATGTCATCAGAATTAAAAATTTTATGTATCACAGGATATTTCACTTTTATCAAGAAAGTGAAAAGACAGTCTACTGTATAAGATTTGCAAATTTTTTTTTGCTTGATACAAGGTCTCTCTCTCTCTGTCACCCAGGCTGGAGTGCAGTGGCGAGATTGTGGCTCATTGCGGCCTTGACCTCCTGTGTTCAAGCGATCCTTTTACCTCAGCTTCCTGAGTAGCTGGGACTCCAGGCATGTGCCACCATGCCTAGCTGATTTTTTTGTATTTTTGGTAGAGATAGGGTTTTACAATGTTGCCTAGCTGGTCGTGAACTCCTGAGTTCAAGCAGTCTGCCCTCGGCCTCCCAAAGTGCTGAGATTACAGGCATGAACCACCATGCCCAGCCTGAGATTTGCAAATCTTATATCACTTATATACTGAAGTCTTATATTTAGAATATGTAATAACTCTTTCCATTTAAAAACAAGAAGACAATCCAATTAAAAAATGAGCAAGGACGTGAGTTGATTTTTCTCCAAAAATGAAATATGAATTGCCAACAAAGACATGAAAATATATTTAATATTATTTGGAAACATTTAGGAAATTACAAATCCAAACCACAAGCACACCCACAAAATGGCTAAGGTAAAAAGACAATAACAAAAATTGGTGAAGATGGAACCTTCATATGCTATTGGTGGAATGTAAAATGGTGTAGCTGCTGTGAAAAACAGTTTCGCATAAACTGTTTTCTCAAAAATTTAAACAGAGTTACCATGCAACCCAGCAATATCACTTGTAGTTATATACCCAAAAGATTTGAAAATTGTTACTCAGACAAATACATGTAGGTACACATTCATAGCAGACTATTCACAATAGCCAAAAGGTGGAAAAAAACTTTTGGTGGTTAATTTCATGTGTTAACTTGACTGGGCTATGGGGTACCCAGATTAACGATTATTTCTGGTTGTGTATGTGAGGATATTTACAAATGAGATTAGCATTTGAATTGGTTGACTCAATATAGTACTATGCTGTCAGTCTAATAGTAAATCTTTAAGTCACCTTCCTTCGTATATTGTCTTTCTTTTGTCTGAGCTTCCTCATGGCGATCTGGCTTCAAGGGAATCTATTTCCACCACCACCACCACCACTCTCGAAACTTCTCCTTGGGAACCGTTGACCTCAGTGTAACCAAAGGCAATGTTTATCCTTTTTTTTTCATTTTCATAAACCTCATCTCAATATCTAATGCTGTTGACTGTTCTCCCTTTCCTGACCATCAACAGAATCTTATTCTCTCAATCACTCCTTCTCCATTGCATTTTTCTCTTTTTCTCTATTGCGTTTACATACTGGATTTCCTTGGGACTTTATACCTTCTCTTTTTGTTTAGATTTCTTTGCTAATTGATTCAGTCTGTTTCCATAGCTCTTACATGTTATAATATTCTGATAATTTAAAAATCAGAAACTTCAGTTCAAATTCTGAGTACCATACTTACTTGTTCAACCTAATTTTATATATGTACTTGGCTATCTCACAAACATCACAATACTGTGTAACTAGATTGTTAAGAGCAAGGGCTCTGGAGTCAAACAGCTTAGGTTTTGGTATTTTTACTAATACTTTTCAAATTTTTAACCTTTGTGAATAACTTCTTAGCCCTCAAGTTACTTATTTGTGAAATTGAGGGTTGTAATGCAGTTGTGAGAAGTGAGATCCATTGGAACAATGTCTGGCATATAGTGAACACTCAATAAATGTGAGCTGCTATGGGTTGAATATTGCTAATTCAAAACTCCGAAATTCAGAATGCTCCAAAATCTAAAACTTTTTGAGTGCTGACATGAATTTTAAAGGAAATACTCATTGGAGCATTTTGGATTTTGGATTTTCAGATTAGGGATGCTCAAGCAGTAAATATGATGCAAATATCCCAAAACCCAAAATACAAAACATTTCTGGCCCCAAGTGTTTTGGATAAGGAATACTTAACTTGTATCATCTTCATTGCATCATAATTAATATTTTAAAAGGAACTCTTGATTTTCATTTACCCTAATCTTCCAAATCATAAAGACAAGAGTCATCCTTGAATTCTTTGTTTTCCTCTCAGCCATGCATTCAAATGTCCTGAGAATTCTATTTTTATGTTTTCTCTTGAAATTGTATACTTCTTACATCAGTTCATTCACTTTAGATCTGATAACTGGCTTTCATCTGGATGACAACAACAGACATTTTTTTCAACTTTTAATTTTTGTGGGTATATAATATGTGTGTGTGTGTGTATACACACACACACACACACACACACACACACACACATTTTTTTTGTTTGTTTTTTTGAGATGGAGTCTCACTCTGTTGCCCAGGCTGGAGTGCAGTGACATGATCTCAGCTCACTGCAACCTCTGCCTCCCAGGTTCAAGCGATTCTCCTGCTTCAACCCCCTGAGTAGCTGGGATTACAGGTGCACACCACCATGCCCTGCCAATTTTTTTATTTTTAGTAGAGACAGGGGTTCACCATATTGGTCTGGTTGGTCTTGAACTCCTGACCTCGTTATCTGCCCGCCTCGGCCTCCCAAAGATAGGATTGATGGAGTACATGAAGTATTTTGATACAGGGATGCAATGTGAAATAATCACATCATGGAAAATGGGATATCCATCCCCTCAAGCATTTATCTCTTACAAACAATCCAATTATACTATTTTAGTTATTTTAAAAATGTACAATTAAATTCAAATCCTCTCTTCTAGCTATTTTGAAATATACAATACAATATGGTTGACCATAGTCACCCTACTGTTCAGTAGAACACCAGAACTTAGTCCTTCAATCCAACAGTAAGTGTGTGCCTGTTGACGAATCTCTCCATGTCTCCACCTTCCCCCTACCCTCCTCAGCCTCTAGTAACCACTATTCTATTCTGTACTTCTCCGAAATCAGCTTTTTTAGGTTTCACATATGGTGGGGTCATGTGGTATTTGTCTTTTTGTGCCTGGCTTATTTTACTTAACATAATGTCCTCCAGGTCTATCCATGTTTTTGCAAATGACAGGATTTCATTTTTTATGGCTGAATAATATACCATTGTATATGTATACCACATTTTCTTTATCCATTCGTATATTGATGAATCCTTAGGCTGATTCCATATTTTAGCTATTGTGAATAGTGCTGCAATAAACATGGTAATGCAGATATCTCTTTGGCACGTTAATTTTATTTCCTTTGGCTATGTACCCAATAGTAGGATTGCTGCATCATTTGGTAGTTCTCTTTTAATTTTTAAAGGAACCTCCATACTCTTTTCCTTAATGGCTGTACTAATTTACACTCTCACCAACAGTGTATATGTAACAATTAACTTTTACCTTCTTCTTAGTCACCTGCTCAGAAGCCTTCTTGTCCATCCTACCAGGGTGTTTTCCTGCTACAGGAAATTCTCTATCTTAGCTCTTTTAAAATTGATTTCATAACTAACAACTTAGAAAGTACTTTCTTTATTTGCATGTAATTATTTCTCATACTAGTGTAAGAGTTGAAAACATGCTTGTCTTTTTTTTTTTTTTTTGTATTTTTCAGTTCCTAGTGAAGTATAAGATCAGTAAATATTTGTTTAATGGATAAAATGATACAATCCCGGGGAATTCTATCAGATTTAAGGGTGTAAGTTTTTTATTTAATATTTGCTTCTTCATCTTATTGGAGTTTATAAAATAGTTACTAATATTTGTCGAATGCTTTTTATGTGCCAGTAAACATTATATTATACTGGCTAATTCTCTACATCTTAATTTGGTATTTGAGGCTAGAATGAATATGAATATTTTTTCCTTAGGTAATATTTTATAGGATTGGAAGTCTCTGTAGATTATAGTTCGTTTATAAATGGAGTAGGAAATCATTTTAACGAGCAGAAAAAATGACCTTCAGAGTAAAGGAAATATTTATACTCTTGAAAGATTCCCCAACTCTTCGTGCTTACAGTTGTCGTCCTCTGATTTAAGTAACTACTTTAGGTTACTGGCAAAGAAAGTTTATTCTAGGTTACAATTGGCGATATCACTTAAATAGTCGCCTCATAATTTTTATCATAACCCTCCTTTTTTTCCATTTCAACCAGTCTTACAATATTTTTGAACTTCCATTAATAATATATGTGTATGCTTTTCTTGGTAGTTATTTGCTTCCATGTCTTACTCTTCTATTTGAATCCTAAACTTTCAGTGAAACACTTATATCCCCCATATCTCCCAGCATAGTGCTTTTCACATAGCAGTTACTTAATATAGTAAGTTGTAGAGTTGATGGATGTAGCATCTTTGTGTTTAGAAATATGAATGTATCTCTGTTCATCTGTCAGATATATTTGGCCAAATCTTGAAGGTGAGATAGGAGGGTTTAATAAATAGAATTACAAATGTTTTGGCTCACAACTTTATGAAATATCTCATACAATTGTGTAGTGTATTAATCTAGAGTTATACTATGCATGTGCACCTATAAATGATTATTTGATAAGAAGAATGTAAATATATGATTCTATGGTCAGTATCTACTTTTTTGGTGTTTTACCAATTATAGGTTTAAGTAGGACGATAAAGAGCAATTTAGTAACTTTTTAGTATTTGGAAGTTACTAAAAAAATGAAGAAATTTAAATTTCACTTTTGATCTTTTTTTTTTTTTTTGAGACAGAATCTCACTCTGTTGCCCAGGCTGGAGTGCAATGGCGCGATCTCGGCTCACTGCAAGCTCTGCCTCCCGGGTTCACGCCATTTTCCTGCCTCAGCCTCCGAGTAGCTGGGACTAAAGGCACCCGCCACCACGCCTGGCTAATTTTTTATATTTTTGATAGAGATGGGGTTTCACCGTGTTAGCCAGGATGATCTTGATTTCCTGACCTCATGATCCGCCCGCCTCGGCCTCCCAAACTGCTGGGATTACAGGCGTGAGCCACTGCGCCTGGCCTCACTTTTAATCTTTAAATTTTTTTCTTTAGGGCAAGGAACATTTTTATGTACATATGAAATATGGCATTCATTGATGTATAGTAACATAGTACATGCTTACTGTTTTCATATATTGCTGAGAGTATCCATTTAAATAAAGTAGTAATGGGATGATGCCTAGATAGTAATTTTCAGATGATTTATTTTGGCAAATTATAAACCTGCATTTTTCTGTGAACAGTATGTGAAGAAGATACTGTGTTTTATAAGAACGGATTTTTTAATTTTGTGTAAATTTACTGTATACCTTATACCCTCACTCCTCTTACTCCCCTTTTAATAGAGCCCATGAAATATTTTAAGTAGGTTATTATTGTCAAATTTAAATTTCTATGTTTTGTACCTTTTGGATAAGCTTTTTATAGTTTCCTTATACATAATCTTGTTTTGAATATCAAAGAACAATTTTATTTACTGTATTAAATCCTGCCCTAATAGGAACTGTTAATATTATCATAATACATTTTTTCCTCTTGTTAGAATGAAGTTAAAAATGATTAATTCAAACAAACAGTCTCAGTAACAATATGAGTAGCTTGTTCTGGGTTCTTTACTATGTAAATAGTGCTTTTTTCCCCCTCATCATTCCTATCCCTTAACACAGTACATGGCAGATAGTAGATTAAGATTGTAGAATTAAAGATACCTGCTTTATATTGTAATATAACATAGCTTTTCTTTTGCCTTTTGTAAGGGAAAGAAAATTTTACTTGACAATGAGCTATAAAAGCAGGGAACCCATTTGTACTTCTTAAATTGCATGGTATTGTATTAAGCAGTAATTTTCCCCTAATTCTTTCTGCTATTTTCTTTTTTCAACCTGTTGACCAATGTTGTAGCCATGGTTCAATCTTCGTGTGATTTTATTGTTTATCCTATTGTTTATGTTAGTAAAAAACTAAAATGAATGTAGACAATGAAAATAGATAATAAGGAAATCCTAGAGTGATAACTTTAAATTAATTAGCAATTTTTTCTTTTTTTTTTTGAGACGGAGTTTTGCTCTGTTGCCCAGGCTGGAGTGCAGTGGTGTGATCTTGGCTCACGGAAACCTCCGCCTCCCTGGTTCAAGCAATTCTCTGCCTCAGCCTCGCTAGTAGCTGGGATTACAGGTGCCCACCACCACGCCCAGCTAAATTTTGTATTTTTAGTAGAGATGGGGTTTCACCATCTTGGCCAGGTTGGTCTTGAACTCCTGACGTTGTGATCCATCTGCCTCGGCCTCCGAAAGTGCTGGGATTACAGGCGTGAGCCACTGCGCCCAGCCCAATTAGCAATTTTTATGTCATCACTAATATACTGTAAGTGATTTTTGTTGTTGTTGTTGTTATCAAGGCTTTGTTGATGAAGGAAACTGGTTCCACCTCTTAAATCTTAACCACCACACAATGTTTGCTTCGAGCTATATCATCAGAACATTTCCTAAACAAAAGTTAAACTCCAAAGCATATTTGCTCAAAGTATAATTTTTCTTGGGTGTATGGTCTTCAGAGCAGTGTAGTTGTGTTTGTCACTAGTGCATCTAAAAAACATAAGGATTTTTCCTTCATATCATCATGTTCAAATATCACTTATTCTTAAAAACAAAATGTCCTCTTAGCAATATCAATGCAGTCTTTAAGTTGTAATGAAAACTACTTAGCTAGTTTTTGGGTTCTATTAGTAATTGTTCATTAATCAGTTCCTGAATACATTCAGTTCTGGTCTCATTGGCAAGTGTTACCTGTAACTCACTAACATTTTGAAGAAAATGCTTATGATGTAGTCTTTCACTAACACTTGGCAATTGTGCACACACATAAAACATACAAATAAAATATACATATTTAAATTTTGGCAACCTGATGTGGTATTTTATAAGTACACCAAACAATGTAGTTTTTATGTGAAATATTAAATGTCTGCTTTTGTTGGGTTATTCAGTATTCTTTCCAATATTTCATTTGACTTTGAACATTTTTCTTTGCAGTTTTTATTTAAACTGTTTAAGTTTTTATTATTTTATTTATTACATCTTTGCACATAGCCACAGTTTTGTTTTAATTCTTAATTATTTATTGCTACAAAACTACTGCCATCTCTCAACTGTTCAGGACCACCACCAGAATAGCCTGGCAAAGCTAAGTTGATTATATGATGCACTAAATGAGAATGCAGCCTTGACAGTATCTTAGAAGGATCTCAGGGTGAGAGGTTGGGGTGGGTATTTATAGAGTTTCTAGGTATGAACTCAAATGGTTTACATCTTAGGTCTTTCAATATGAGGTCTGATTGTGGTTGGGTATAAATTTATCATAGAAGATTTTAGGATTGGGAGAAAGTGAGGCAACAGTTCTGACGTAGGTGTTGATTAGTAAACAGTTGGTAAGTGAAATTTTTTCCTAAGTAACTTATTGTTCTGAAAATGAGACTGTTTGTCTAAATAAGCAGTTTATTGTTCAAATACATTGGTGTTCCTGAAGCAAACAGTGAAGTTATTTGTTCTTTGCAATCTTATCTTCCTGGGGTAGGATTTCCTGAAACAAATGGTGAAATAATATTGACTCTGGTGTCTCAGTTTTTAACCCTGCTTGTTAGGTGAATGCGGTTGGCCTTGTTTCTCAAAACTGAACTCATTATATTAGCAATCTTAATTTAGACTAAAACTGGTATGAATTCTATTGGAAAAATATATATTTTAATGAGCAAAAATTAAATATTATACCAACATGTTTTGAAATATGTATACATTATGGCTAAACATAGCTAATTAACATATGCATTACCTCACATATCATTTTTCTGTGTTGAGAACACTGAAATCTACTCTCAGCAATTTTTAAGAATACAATACATTGGTATTAACTAGAGTCACCATGTTGTACAATAGATTTCTTGAACTCATTCCTCCTATTAGTTGAAATTTAGGATATAAAATTTTAGTTAGATTGGAATCTTTTCTTGTAATTACTTCAGTTATGATTTGTTTGCTACTATTGATACATTACGAAAAGGCATGTCTTTTTTGTCAAATAAGTCTAGTGAAGTTTGTTTTGCGAATTGTAAACATCATTAAAACTAGATAATAAAAAATTTACTTCCCATATTAAGCAAATACTGTTAAAACATAAATCTAAAATAATAGCTTTCATTAAAATAATTGTAAAAATGTTATATAAACAAGTACACTTGAGTTACAAATTATAAACTGTTCTTGAAATATTAGACATAATGTATTTCTACTGTACATAACTAGTATCCACATAAAGGGAACTCAGTAAGACATAAACTTTATTGAGATGAGTCCACTGATTGTGTGGTTGGATGCTGTGGCCATGTCTACTTGCTATAAACCTTTCTAAATTCCCTCAATTTCTATACTTATCTCATTGTGGAGTGTAGAGAAGTGGTACTTAGACTTGCATCAGAAACGTTGATCGACCATTCTTGAATAGCACACCTCTAAACTATCAGACTGGCTCACAAACTAATTGAATATTTTTGTTAGGAGCACGCTCATCTGATCTCCAGCAGCCACAAATGGTCGAAGTTTATTTCACATTTACCCAGAGATCCTTCTGTGCCTCATGTCTTTGGTTTTATATGGGGAAAATGTGATAATTGTATTTGTTGATTTAATAAAAGTGTCTCTGTTTCACTGTTAGCATTGTAAATCCCTTTAACTCCTCCCTAATTTCATCAAACTAGAAATAATATGTTCAAAACTCATTGCTTTAGATCGTCACTTATGGTATCTCAAGCAATACTGTGAACAGTGATAGGCCACATGATTTTATCTGTATTACATTCTTGGGCTTGCAGAAAAATTTACTTCACTTATTAGACAAATATTGTTAAAACATAAATTTAAAAGAATAGGTTTCATTATACTTTGCCATGTTACAGTTACACAGGCAAAAAGAGTACTGCCAAAACCAAAAGTTTGAAAATCAGTCTCCTGGACTTTCTGCTTGTCATTTCCTTTTGTTGAGTGATTTTTCCGAGTTCCTGAAATCCTCTTTACAGGAAAAATTGTAAGGAATGTTGCCTCCTGAACATAGGACAGAATAATGTAATATGCCAACTTTGCTTCTCTACCTATGTGTAGCAAACAGTGCCTTGTATGACAATGGCTGATGAACTGAGATGTCATTGATTATATTTCTTTATGGTACAGATGATCATACCAACACCAGCACCTGGAAAATCAGGTCACTCCCAACCTAATACTGCGCTTTTCCTACGGGCTTAAAAAGCGGCGCACCAGGAGATTATATCCCGCACCTGGATCAGAGGGTCCTACGCCCACAGAGTCTCGCTGATTGCTAGCACAGCAGTCTGAGGTCAAACTGCAAGGCGGCAGCGAGGCTGGGGGAGGGGCACCCGCCATTGCCCAGGCTCGCTTAGGTAAACAAAGCAGCCAGGAAGCTCGAACTGGGTGGAGCCCACCACAGCTCAAGGAGGCCTGCCTGCCTCTGTAGGCTCCACCTCTGGGGGCAGGGCACAGACAAACAAAAAGACAGCAATAACCTCTGCAGACTTAAATGTCCCTGTCTGACAGCTTTGAAGAGAGCAGTGGTTCTCCCAGCACCCAGCTGGAGATCTGAGAACGGGCAGACTGCCTCCTCAAGTGGGTCCCTGACCCCTGACTCCCGAGCAGCCTAACTGGGAGGCACCCCCCAGTAGGGGCAGACTGACACATCACACGGCCGGGTACTCCTCTGAGACAAAACTTCCAGAGGAATGATCAGACAGCAGCATTCGCGGTTCATGAAAATCTGCTGTTCTGCAGCCACCGCTGCTGTTATCCAGGCAAACAGGGTCTGGAGTGGATCTCTAGCAAACTCCAACAGACCTACAGCTGAGGGTCCTGTCTGTTAGAAGGAAAACTAACAAACAGAAAGGACATTCACACCAAAAACCCATCTGTACATCACCATCATCAAAGACCAAAAGTAGATAAAACCACAAAGGTGGGGAAAAAAACAGAGCAGAAAAACTGGAAACTCTAAAAAGCAGAGCGCCTCTCCTCCTCCAAAGGAACGCAGTTCCTCACCAGCAACGGAACAAAGCTGGATGGAGAATGACTTTGACAAGTTAAGAAAAGAAGGCTTCAGACGATCAAACTACTCTGAGCTACAGGAGGAAATTCAAACCAAAGGCAAAGAAGTTAAAAACTTTGAAAAAAATTTAAATGAATGTACAACTAGAATAACCAATACAGAGAAATGCTTAAAGGAGCTGATGGAGCTGAAAGCCAAGGCTCGAGAACTACGTGAAGAATGTAGAAGCCTCAGGAGCCGATGCGATCAACTGGAAGAAAGGGTATCAGTGACGGAAGATGAAATGAATGAAATGAAGTGAGAAGGAAAAGTTAGAGAAAGAAGAATAAAAAGAAACGAACAACGCCTCCAAGAAATATGGGACTATGTGAAAAGACCAAATCTACGTCTGATTGGTGTACCTGAAAGTGACGGGGAGAATGGAACCAAGTGGGAAAACACTCTGCAGGATATTATCCAGGAGAACTTCCCCAATCTAGCAAGGCAGGCCAACATTCAGATTCAGGAAATACAGAGAACACCACAAAGATTCTCCTCGAGAAGAGCAACTCCAAGACACATAATTGTCAGATTCACCAAAGTTGAAATGAAGGAAAAAATGTTAAGGGCAGCCAGAGAGAAAGGTCGGGTTACCCACAAAGGGAAGCCCATCAGACTAACAGAGGATCTCTCGGCAGAAACTCTACAAGCCAGAAGAGAGTGGGGGCCAATATTCAACATTCTTAAAGAAAGGAATTTTCAACCCAGAATTTCATATCCAGCCAAACTGAGCTTCGTAAGTGAAGCTTATGAAGACAAGCAAATGCTGAGAGATTTTGTCACCACCAGGCCTGCCCTACAAGAGCTCCTGAAGGAAGCACTAAACATGGAAAGGAACAACCAGTACCAGCCACTGCAAAATCATGCCAAATTGTAAAGACCATCAAGGCTAGGAAGAAACTGCATCAACAAACGAGCAAAATAACCAGCTAACATCATAATGACAGGATCAGATTCACACATAACAATGTTAACTTTAAATGTAAATGGACTAAATGCTCCAATTAAAAGACACAGACTGGCAAATTGGATAAAGAGTCAAGACCCATCAGTGTGCCGTGTTCAGGAGACCCATCTCGCTTGCAGAGACACACATAGGCTCAAAATAAAAGGATGGAGGAAGATCTACCAAGCAAATGGAAAACAAAAAAAGGCAGGGGTTGCAATCCTAGTCTCTGATGAAACAGACTTTAAACCAACAAAGATCAAAAGAGACAAAGAAGGCCATTACATAATGGTAAAGGGATCAATTCAACAAGAAGAGCTAACTATCCTAAATATATATGCACCCAATACAGGAGCACCCAGATTCATAAAGCAAGTCCTGAGTGACCTACAAAGAGACTTAGACTCCCACACAATAATAATGGGAGATTTTAACACCCCACTGTCAACATTTGACAGATCAATGAGACAGAAAGTTAACAAGGATATCCAGGAATTGAACTCAGCTCTGCATGAAGGGGACCTAATAGACATCTTCAGAACTCTCCACCCCAAATCAAGAGAATAATCATTCTTCTCAGCACCACGTCGCACTTATTCCAAAATTGACCACATAGTTGGAAGTAAAGCTCTCCTCAGCAAATGTAAAAGAACAGAAATTATAACCAATAGTCTATTATATAGCCTTTTTAATTCTTTTCTGTTATAAAATGCCAGCTGGCTTAAAATACAGATGAGAAATGCATTTTCTCATATGAACTATTATTTATTTTGTTGGTATCTTTTTTAAAAATTCAGTTTTCTAGCATTTTGTAAAACATGTTTTACTATAAAGCTTCAAAAATGAATAGTCAAACTAGCATTTGTGAGATCATAATAAGGATCTCGTAACGGTATAAACAAATTGAAACTTCAGGTAATTTACCAATTCTATATTTTGATAGCATTTTCTTTGTGTTTAAGAAGGATTATTCATTAAGTCTTTTATTTAAGTCATGGAAACCATTTCAGCCGACTTTATAACATAAGAATAACTGCAGACCATATATTTATCTCATGATTTCTTCTATCAAGGCATAAAGAAGTGAATTATTGAAAAGATAAAAATAAATTTGTTTGCTTTCTGTCAGAGTTCATATCCACAGGCAACCTTGATAGAAGACCAGAATGATTTAGGCAAGTTTGCTTTGGAGATTCATAACATATGCTTGCTGGACAGAATTGAGTTATCTCTGCTCTGGAGAGTAAGTTATTGTAGCAGGAGCTGACAGAGATGAAGATAACTGAGGGAAATTCAATTACCTTTTAGTGTTTTCTTTCTAATAGGATTCTTAATGTGAAAAAGATCCTTAGATGATGCGCCTGTTACTTGCGAGATGTGCCTTGATACCTATTTCCAGAATACTATGAACTATCAGTTGCAGGCCCTCATTAAGTATGAAATAGGCTGCTTATTGTTAAGAGTAGTTTTGATTGAAAGGACTTATTTTCTTTTACTCGATGTCATTGGTAATTTTTGTATTTATTGACTAATGTCTGGCTTTCTTTAGCAAATTGTGTATTATTTTGAATGAACTTATTATTTAATATATTGAAAATTTTTTTGTTTTAAATGACCTTTCTGGAAGTATGTTGCAGCTTCTCACTATTTATATATTCATGCTTCTGTCTAATTATCATATGCTAGAGCTTGATAACCTTGTTTAAATGCTGCTAGAATTCACAAGCTTCCATTTTCTCTCTTGCTTTTTGATTCTACCAGACTTTTTTGCTAGAATGGTCTTTATTGTCTCACCCCCTTCCACTGTTCAGTGTCAGAGTTTGGCTTCTCTCCTCTCCTTTTCATCCCCAATCCTAGGACAAATGGATAAAACTTGTTCTTTTCAATATCATTACTGATCTACTAATTATATATACAGTGGTCCTTTTTTATTTCTTATCTTCCTTGGTCTCTGCAGTTTTTGACACTGATGATAAACCCTTCCATTTTGAAACTCCTTTTTTGCTTGACTTTCTTGATGTTTTTCTGATTGGTTTTTTATTTCTCATGAATCTTTTATTAGTTTCATCCAATTTCTTTTGCTTTTTTAAAAGTATAGGTCTTTCACAGGAATACTTTCTTTGTAGTTTTAACTTTTCTGTGCTGTTGTAACAATCTCATGTCTACCTTATCTGAAACTTTTATATAGAAGATATTAAGTATTTAAAATTTTTCAATCTATTCATTTAGTTTTTTCTATAGGTAATTTAAAATAAAAAATTATAAGAAGGCACACAGTGAAAAATCTCCTTCTAATCTCTTCCAGGATGCCTTCCACCCCTTACCCTTACAGAAAAGCACTGTTATATGAATTTTTCAGGGTTTCTTTATGCATATACACTCAAATAGAGATACATATTCCTATCTTTCTTTGTATGAATGCTAGCATATTATAAATAATGTTCTGTATTTTGCTTTTTAAACTTAATATTATTTTCTGAAGAATTTTTATACTTTGATCAACAAAGTATGAATGTTTCCTTATAGAATGTGTTATGAAGCATATTTGGACTTTTGTCACTTGCATAGGTTATATATGGTAGTGTAGAGTTTTAATTTGTATTTCTCAGTGTTGTTTTAAACTACATTTTTGGTTTTTTATGAATGAGTTTGATGATCTCTGAACCTTAGTATTTCCCTTTCTGTGAACATGTCCTTTGCAGCTATTCCATTGGATTGTGTCTCTTTTCTTATTGATTTTGTTTTAGAAGCTCTACATGTATTAAGGAATCAACTCTGTGATATATGTTACAATTTTTTCTTTTTTTTAAAGCAATTTGTTTGTTTGTTTAGTTATGATGGTTTTTTTTGTTGTCCTACAGAAGTTAAAATTTTTTTTTTTTGTTAAATGTGTGGACATTTTCTCTCATGGATCTCAATTTCTGCTTGGTAGTTGGAAGGGTAGAAACACATAGATTATAAAGGAATTCCCATATGTTTCTTCTAATATTTGTATAGTTTTATTGCTTTAAATTTAAATATTTAATTTATTTGGAATTTATCTTAGTACAGATTGTGTTATTAATTCAATTTATTTTATATGCCTACCTAATTTTCCCTATGCCACCTACCAGATAGTCTAATTTTTCATATAAGATGCTACTGTTATATACTAAATGCCTGTATGTTTGGGGTCAATTTCGATTTTGATTTTTTTCCCCATTAGTCTGTATGTGATTTCATATACTAGTGTCAAGCTAGTATGTTAATCAAATTAATTATTGAGTCTTTACAATGTGTTTTGATACTAATAGGTCTATGTTCCTCCTGCTCCTCCTCCTCTTCCTCCTTCTTATTGCCCTTTTGAATTTCTTTTTTCAGAATTCTTTGGCTTGTTAATCTAACATTAGATTCAGTTCGTCTGATTCAAAAGACTGTTTTCATTTGATGCTCTTGGGCTTTTCAGGCATGCACTCACATCTTCTGCAGATATTGATAGTTTTACCAACTTTTATTGGTATCAACTTACCAACTTTAATTCTTGTAATTACTTTTCCTTGTCTAATTGAATTGACTTCTATCACCAGTGTGATGTTAAAAAATAATAGTGAGCATCTTTTTCTTGTTCCTGACTTTAGCAGAGGTGTTTCAGTGTTTCCCTACTAAGTATGATATAGCTTTTGACCTGAAGTATATAGGCTTTATCATTTTAATGAAATATTCATTTAGTACTTTTTATGGAGTTTTGCTGTAAATGAAGAATGTTGTTCAATTTTGTCATCCTTAAGTGGAGCAGTGGAGTTGATATTCATAGTATACTTTTTTCGAAGTTACATATGTCAATATTATGCCAATATGTTTTGGTCTTAGTTTTTTCTTTAATCTTGCCAGATTGTATCTGCTAATGTTTTGTTTGTAATTGTCATGTTCTATTCTTAAATTGGGTTGTGGTTGTTTTAACTTTCTATGCAACCTTAGTCATTTGTGAGGTTTTAGCTTCAGTGTTATACTTGCCTCTTGTAAATAACTTTACAATTTCCATTCTTTTTTCATGCCCAGAGACAGGGTGGGTAGCATTGGAATTACCCTCTTTTAAAAGTTTGATGGGATTCACCTTTAATGTTACTGACTATAATGCAGACCTCATTTTCAGTTTCATATTTCCAAAAATCTGCCATATTTCTTTACCTAGGTGCCTTCTTACCCATTTATATTCACTTTGTCTAAAACTGAAATTCATTGTTTTTCCTTCCCAGATTTTCATTAGTTTTATTAATAAAAGCAAAATGGTATGAAGTTGGGAAATATACTCTTCATTCTAGATGGCTACAGGCTCTTAAGAATCAGGAGCCTCTGGTATTATTGAAGGGGGAGGAGGATTTGGGCGAATAACTTGAAGTCTGTGCCATAATCTCCCTTTACTTTTCTATTTTAAACTTCTGTCAAATTTTTATTCATGTAGTACATGATACATCACTTCATGTGAATTCATTTTTTTATGTAACCAGCAATATTACAATTATTACATTACTCGCTACAACAAGCCATTTCCATAGTATAGAATCTGTTGTATGTGTTAAGTAAATACTGAAATCTTAGTCTATCAAAATGACTTTGAGTCACATATTCTTATTATGCAAAAGAAATTTTATCATTAATTGTCATTATCAATTATCATTGTTAAATAGACTGAATTTAACAATTTTCATGGCTTGGTTGATGCCATTTTTACATGATAGTCCAATCTAGTGATTATCAATTTATTACAAATTATATTTCACTTTACAAATCACAAAAAATATAAATTCTGTGCTGCTGCTTGAACTTAATTTGTAATTTATTTCATTGTGTTTGTATAAGAGCTATAAGCATATGAAATGCTTCTATATATCTATAATCTAGATATGCCCAAATCTATTGTTATTGGCACTATTATGTAAATAAAATAAAAAAGTCTTTTAAAAATAGAATTCAGGTACTTCCCAGAAGGCTAACCTGAAATATCCTGACCTAAGAAAAATTTGATTTAGATCAGTGGCTCTTTTTGTGTTTTAATTCATTAATTTTTGAGCTGGAGAATACTGCAGCAAAGAAAAGAAGAAAAATATAACAGTAAATAATAATAATAATAATAATAATAATAATAAAGAGAACCTTCTCCAGTATCTTTGCCCCACCAAGAGGCAAGACAATGTTTTGGCACATAGCATTTTAGGCTTTTTATTATGAGTGTATATTTGTGCATCTATTTCATAATATAAAACAAATATAAAATACATAATTGTTTTGAGTCGGCGTCTGGCTCTGTGGTTTAGGCGGAAGTCCAGTGGTGTGATCATGGTGCATTGCAGCCTCAAACCCCTGGGCCCAAGTGACCCTCTCACCTCAGCCTCCAAGGTTAGCTGGGACTATAGGTGTGCCTCATCATTCCTGGCTAAGATTAAAAAAAAATTTTATTGTGGAGATGGGGTCTCGCTATATTGTGCAGGAGAGTTCCAAACTTCTGGGCTCAAGTGATCTTCCCACCTTGGCCTCTCCAAATGCTGGGATTACAGGCATGAGCCACTTAGCCTGGCTCAAAAATGGGATATTATGTGAAATGTTCTGTTCTTTATATTTTGAGTTAATAGTTCTTGTTTTTTTTTTTTTTTTTTTTTTTTTTTTTTTGGGGCTAGTGGACTCTTTGAGAATCTAACCTTGATAAATTCATACAAATATAACACATTTTACATGTAATTTTTACATGTTTATGGATTCTGTCTTGAGATTTTCTTACGTAAGGGTCTGTATGGTTTCTGTGTATCACTTCTCTTATTACAATCATGTAGGAGAAATCGTTAAAGGCTGACCTTTACTACCTTTTGTTTTGTTATGGACATTACATTAGCAATTTCTGGATTATATTCTTCTTGGACAACTTGTGAGAATTACTTTTAACCATTAAAAATGTTTTGAAATTATTGGTGACTACTGAGGGAAACAAATATTACATATTGACTTCTTTATAAAAAGTTCTGTTTTATTTTAATTTCAACATCTGGTATAGGCTTGGAACATAGGAAGCTCTCAAAGAATTGCGGAATGAATGAAATTGTCAGTAATAGAAGACATATGATAGGATTAAAGAAGATTTCCATATCCAGCTAACATAAATTTGGGGAATCAGTTTTTTCATGTGAGATCCTAGATTCTTTAATATTAAGATAATGTTTCATTAAAAATTACCTTCTGTTTATATCCTAGTAGAGACAGCAAGTAAGAAAGTAATCACTTTGTTCCCTAGCATTGCTTACTGGATTGTCACTGTTTTTCTTAATGAGCATTTAATGATGTATAAAGGCAAATAATTTTTTTTTTTCTTTTGGAGACGAAGTCTCACACTGTTGCCTAGGTTGGAGTGTAATGGTGTGATCTTGGCTCACTGCAATCTCTGCCTTCAGGGTTCAAGCGATTCTTATGCCTCAGCCTCCCGAGTAGCTGGGATTACAGGTGTCCACTACGACGCCTGGCTAATTTTTGTATTTTTAGTAGAGACAGGGGCTTCATTATGTTGGCCAGCCTGTTCTCAAACTTGTGATCTCAGATGATCCCCCTGCCTCGGCCTCCCAAAGTGTTGGGATTACAGGTGTGAGCCACCATGCCCAGCCGGAATTTAAATCTCTATGAAAATTATTTCTGAACTTACAATTTGATGGTTAAAATATGGACTTTGTATAATACTTGGATTTTTTTTTTTAAGGGTTGAGTTGGTTTGTTAAAGCATGTTTAAATTCATGCTTAAGAGCATGAATTTAAAATATTTAATTACACATAAGTTGTAAAATTGTTTTTGCAGTCTGTAGTGTATGATAGAAAGCACAGATTTGGGATTTGTAAGAACTAGGATTTAGGCACTTTTCTGCCACTAATTAACTATGTAGTGTTGGATAGGATACTTAATTTCTTTGTAATAATATGAGGTTCCTTAAAGGTCATTAGTCTAGTCTCAAATCTGTAGCTTGTAATATTTTTATTCTAAAACATATGTTGCAAAAGGGCAGTATTAGTTATTTGGAGTCTCACCTATGTAATTATCTTGGTATTTCCTTTTCATTTACTTTTGTTGATGATTGAAACTACACCTTGAATATATGTTATTTCTGTTTACCTTGCTCTTTTCTAATGACTTTATATGTTTTTTCCTATGTGCATGTGAAATTGGTAGAGTGCAAAATGTCTTGAGCTGTGTAAAGATTAGTTGAATGACAAACTTTTTTCCCACCTTTGTCCATTATCTCATTTTTACCATTACTGAATTGAACTCCCCATTTTGTTTCTCATTTAGTGGTTAAAATACAGTGCAAACGAAATCTTACAATACTATTTTTTCTTACTAGCTTTTAAAGTAAACTCGTAATTAGGAAATAGTGCAAAAGTAATTTTATGTGAACCTGCTATTTATGCTTTCCTATTTGTCTTTTCTTCTTTATTCGCCCACTTGATTTTCTCCTAACTTTTTCCCTTATAGTTTTCTGTTTCTAGTTGGCCACCTTATCTTAAAAACCCTAAGTGAGAAGAAGGATGGTCAAAGTCAAGGATAACTTTTTTAAAACTAAGAATACCATTCTTTTGCCCAGGATGGTTCTGCCTCAGTGATTAATGTACCCCTTTCTCTTCCCACATTCCTCCCTTGATATACGCTTTGTGTTGATCACTTTTGTCATTTACTGAAGAGATGGTGGATTGATAGATTTTGTGTCATCATAGCCTGATAGCAAAGTATTAGAATGTCAATTCTCATCCCAGTTTTGATATCTACTACCATGGCGGTTTTGTACATTTTAGTTAATGTGTTTATCTATATTTCTGCATCTCTAGAGTAGGAACCATGAAATGCTAAGCTTGACAATATTTGCTTTATATATACACAGTCATGTACCACATAATGGTGTTTTGGTAAATGACGCATCACATATACAATGGTGGTCCTATGAGATTTTAATGGAGCTGAAAAACTCCTGTTGCCTACTGACATTGTAGCCATTGTAATGTCATAGTGTAACTCATTACTCACATGTTTGTGGTAAGGCTGGCGGAAGCAAACTTGTGTTTCCATTCGTATGAAAGTGCAGCACAATTATATAATACTTGGTAATGATAGTAAACGACTGTGTAACCGGTTTATGTATTTACTATACTATGCTTGTTATTTTAGAGTGTATTCCTTTTACTTATTTAAAAAAAAATATTAACTGTAGAACAGCCTCAGTCAGGTCTTTCAAGAGGTATTCCAGAAGAAGGCATTGTCATCATAGGAGATGACAGCTCCATGCATGTTACTGCCCCAAAGACCCTCCAGTGAGACAAGATGTAGAGGTGGAAGGCAGTGATATTCATTATCTTGACCCTGGATAGGCCTAGCCTAATGTGTGTGTGTCTCACTTTTTAACAAAATTTAAAAATTAAAAAAATAAAATTTGAAAATAGAATAAGGTTTATAGATCAGGCACAGTGTAATCCCAGCACTTTGGTCAAGGTGAGAGGATTGCTTGAGTCCAGGAGTTTGAGACCAGCTTGGGCAACATAGGGAGACCTTGTCTCTACAAAAAATAAAACAGTTAGCCAGGGGTGTGGTGGTACACCCCTGTAGTCCTAGCTACTCAGAAAGCTGAAGTGGGAGAATCACTTGAGCCCAGTAAGTTGAGGCTGTAGTTAGCTGTGATCGTGCCACTGCACTCTAGCCTCTGTCTCACCAGAGCAAGACTCTGTCTCAAAAAAAAAAAAAAAGAAAATTATAGAATAAGGATATAAAGAAAGAAAACATTTTGGCACAGCTGTACAATGTGCATTTTAAACTCTGCTATTAAAAAAGAGTTAAAAAGTTTAAAAAAAATTGAAATTTATGAAGTAAAAATGTTACAGTAAGCAAGGATAATTTATTATTGAAGAAAATAATTTCCAATTAATTTAGCATAGCCTAAGTGTGCAGGGTTTATAAAGTCTACAGTAGCATACAGTAATATCCTAGACCTTCACATTCATCCACTACTTGCACACTGACTGACCCAATGCAACTTCAAGTGCTGCAAACTCCATTCATGGTATGTGCCCTGTACCATTTTTTTGGTTTGTTTTATACCCATTTTTACCATACCTTTTTTGTGTTTAGGTATACAAATACTTACCATTGTGGTATAGTTGCCTACAATATTTAATACAGTAACATACTGTGCATATTTGTGTGGCTCCTAGGCTATAAACAGTATGATGTATGTCCTTGTCGTTAAGCCATGCATGACTATATATACAAATGTAAATTGTAGCTTTTCTGTTTTCTATCATTGTTATTTTCTTCACCTTTGATAAAAATAATATCAGTAAATATGAAAGATAAAATGCCGGTTGAGTATCCCATATCCAGAATGCTTGGGACCAGAAGTGTTTCAAATTTCAGGTTTTTAAAGATTTTGGAATATTTGTATTATATTTACTGGTTGAATATCTCTAATCTGAAAACCTGGAAATCAGAATGCTCCAATGAGCATTTTCTTTGAGGGTCATGTTGGTGCTCAAAAAGCTTCAGATTTTGGAGCATTTTGAATTTTGAATTTTTGGATAAGGGATACTCAACCTCTACCAGTATAACCAACTGACAAGTATTCAAGTTCTTTTTAATGTCCAAATTGCTATAGTTTGAATACACAACCAGTGAGACATGATTACTCTGCAGCAGTTGACCTTAGCTCTGACTACCTCGTCAGATAAAATTGTTGACTAGTCTTGGCATTGTCATTCACTAAATCATGTGAGGTAAGACACCACTGCTGCACCTTTACATCAGGATAATAATGATGTTTACCTGTAGCTATGTTGTGAGGAATAAATGGGACTTGATAAACCTAATGTACCCATTACTTTGAATCCGTATTAAGTGTTTAATAACAGTTATTTTTTTCTTCTAAGTAATCTCTGGAAATTGAATGCTTATATGTGCCACAGTGAATCTAGGACTCTTATCTCTGCCATCAGGTTCCTATCTACACTATTGCTGGATAGAGTTGTATCAGAGCTCTGGAGAATACCTCTTCCCATCTTACAAACAACTTTTCCAGGCAGTAGCTGTTTTTCTTTATCCTGTTGCCCAAAGCGTGGACATAGACCTCTCCTTTTCTCTTTTGTGGGCCTTGCAGTGATAGAAGGGCATCACAATGCAGAAGAGGAAAACAAAACAATACTAGACATTGCATCTCCTAGGATTCATAGGCCACACTCTTGAACAGGCAGTTTTTCTTGACTCTGTCTCCCTCTTTCCCCAGGCCTTCTCCCTTTGCCATGTTGCAGAAGCTAGTTCAGCTCTCCAAAGTGAGAGGTCTTTTGATCAGATTCTTTCTTGAGTTCAGGCTCGCCTGCTTCCTCTCTTAGAGAATAACCTTGGTTTTTCCTCAGTCCAGTGTTACCCTTTTTTTTTTCCTGCCTCAGGTTGAGTGACAACGGTACCATCAGATTTTTTTAAGGAAACTCTTACCCCAATTTATCATATGTGTTCTAGCATCTACAGACCTGGACTATGCAGTAATAATATTTTTCAGTTTTCATATCCAAAGTCTTGTGTATTTAGTCTGGAACACACTATTTTTAGAGATTCTTCCATGATGTGTTTTACTTGTCATACTCTCAACTTTAGCTTTTTGAAAATGACCAGGTTAAAAGAAAGACCTCAAAATTTTCTGCTGTTACTCTTCTGTAGGTATCTTTTGAACATCATATTCTTACCTGTATAAAGCACAGGTATATACATACATATAACAAGAAATAATAATTTTTGAGCTGTTTGTGAAACTAAAGGAACTATCATTGGTGGGATAAAGGAAGACCACTTAAAAGTGAATCGATGAGATTTTGTTTGCAAATTGTTAAGTGATGCTGCACCAGGTTAAAAAAACAGCTATTTTACTTGGATGTTTACTATTACTATATTTCTATTAAAGCTAGCAAGCTAAAAAAAACGAAAGGTTTTATATGTAGGTAAAACTGTTGCAGCCATTGTTGATCAAATTAAATCCAAACTGGAAGAGTGTTTTTTCTTTATCTTCTCAGTATGTCCTTGTAAAATATATTTTGAGAACCAGACCTTTTAATGCATTGAAAATCTCTTCAAAGAAAATGTCTGAATATATCCCTCATAGATATATCAAGCCTTTACTTAAGCTTTCAGTTTATGGTGTCTTCTGGTTATCTTAGCCATAGACCAGATTGTGTACTAATGTAAAGCCTTCCTTTTCTTAATGGATTTTAAAATAAAGATCAATAAGAAACTAAGCTAATTAAAAATCTTTACAGTGTATTTTATACAACATTTGTTTATAATTTAGACTTTTCTCATGTGCACTTCTAGAATATTGGCTATTGTTGTTTCTGGTTTATTAATAAAAATTAAAGCACTGAATATAAGGTCAAGTATTTTATAATACAAAGTATTTTATTTTGCAAAGCAGGTATTTTACCATACAAAGCAAAATGGAAATACTTGAGTTGATAAAAATAGTTTCCTTCTGCTTACCTTTTTATATTAGTGCTGTTTAAGTATGGTCTGCTGACCAAATTACTTCTTAGTAATCCACAAAGAGCTGAGTACAGAAATTGAATATTTAAAAAGTTTTATAGCTTGAATGTCTGGCAGTGTCATCAAAGGCATCAGTGCTAAATGTGTTTACAAAGGTTAAAAAAAAAAACTGGCCCTTCACTACAGGTAGTTTGAGAAACAGTATTTATAACCCAGTTAATATTCAGGTGTGTTGTTTTGAAATGGTCTGTGTTGGCAATACATTTGAATATGAATTAAAGAAATTATAGCATTATAACAGTCATCAGGTGAGAAATACAAATCTAGTTAATATTTTATATGTTAAATGATTTATATAAACCTTTGAGGAATAATTCCTTTATGAAGGTAGTTGGTAAAAAAATGTATTAATTACCCAAGGAAAATATAAACATGTATCAGGATATTTAAAAACAGAAGGCTCTTTATTACATGTCTCATTCTGTTATTCCTGTTATTCCTATCTTTGCTTAAAAAATGCATTTATTTGAGCTTGTTCCCTTAGTTTTTGGCCTCTTTTATTTTCTACATTTTATTTTTTCTATCTCTTTCTTCTTGGTGAACAGGTACTTAGCCTTTAATTCCTCTGTGAAACTCTCCTTGTTTTATTTATTTATTTATTTTTTTGAGACAAAGTTTCACTCTATCGCCCAGGCTGGTGTGCAGTGGTGTGATCTCGGCTCACTGCAACCTCCACCTGCTGGGTTCAAGCACTTCTCTGCCTCAGCCTTCTGAGTAGCTGGGGTTACAGACACCTGCCACCACGCCCGGCTAATTTTTGTATTTTTAGTAGAGATGGGGTTTCACCATCTTGACCAGGCTGGTCTTGAACTCCTGACCTCATGATCCACCCGCCTTGGCCTCTCAAAGTGTTGGGATTACAGGTGAGAGCCACTGCACCTGGCCTTCTTTTTTTTTTTCTTCTTCTTACTTTTTTGAGGCAGGGTCTCTTCTGTCACCTAGGCTGGAGTAGAGTGGTGCAATCTCGGCTCACTACAGCCTCAACTTCCTGGGCTCAAGCAATCCTCCCACTGCAGCCTCCCAAGTAGCTGGGACTACAGATGTGTGCCACCATGCCTGGCTAATTTTTGTATTTTTTTTGTAGAGATGGGGCTTTGCCATCTCTACAGTCTGGTCTGGAACTCCTGAGTGCAAGGTATTCATTTGCCTGCCTCGCCTCCCAAAGTGCTGGGATTACAGACGTGAGCCACTGTGCCCAGCCTCTCCCTGATTCCTAATAGTTCCTTCTTTTTCTCTCTTTCCAAACATACTGTCTATAACTCTTTGAGCAGTTATCTCATAGTTTATTTCTATCTCATATTGTATTTATTTTACTAAACTACAGTGAGATGCTGGAAGACAGGGACTATTTGTTATGTATTTTGATAACATCACAATTAAGCCTACAATAAATGTTAGGTGTTACCTTTATATGACTGGCAATGTTCTAATCATTTTATGTCTATTCTTGATCCTCCTGAAAAGCATACCACATCATCTCCTCTTTTATATGAGGAAACCGAGGCACAGGGTTTCAAATAACTTGCTTAAGCATGAATGTGTCAAAACCAAGAGTTAAAACTAGCTCTAGAGTTGGTGCTCTTAACTACATTGTTAATTATGATTTTTATACATAATTGCTTTTTTCTTTCTGGTTTTCTTGCTTGTTCTTGAACTGCTTTTATTTGAAATTTGTTTTTGTTTTTGAGACAGGGTCTTACTCTGTCACACAGGCAGGAATGCAGTGGCCTGATTATGGCTCACTGCAGTGTAACCTCCTGGGCTCAAGCGATCCTCCCGCCTCATCCTCCCAAGTAGCTAGGACTACAGGTGCATGCCACCATGCCCAGCTGATTTTTCTATTTTTTGTAGAGATAGGACTTTGCCATGTTGCCCAGGCTGGCTTTGAACTCTCCTGGCTCAAGGGATTTGCTGGCCTCAACCTCCCTAAGTGCTGGGATTAGAGGTGTGAGCCACCATGTCTGGCCTTGATATTTAAGTGTAAGATTTACCTATTTGTAGTAGCAAATATATTTATTCATAAGTAGGAGACCTTGCTAATACAACTAAAAGACGCTAGTTTTTTATGCTTTTAAAATTCATTGGTTAGGTAGAGTTAAAAGATGATAGGATTTGCTTAAGATCATCTGACTCTTTTGCAGATTAGCAAAAAGTAAAGTTTAAGAAATTAAAGCTTCTTAATTTTACCTCTCTGTGTGTAACCATTTATACATAATATTTTGTGAAGATATACAGTCATCCCTCTGGATCCATGGGGAATTGGTTCCAGGACTAACTGTAGATCAAAAATTGGTCAAGGCCTGGCGCAGTGGCTCACACTTGTAATCCAAGCACTTTGGGAGGCTGAGGCAGGAGGATCACTTGAGGCCAGGAGTTTGAGACCAGCCTGGCCAACATTGAGAGACCCTGTCTCTACAGAAAAATATTAGCTGGGCATGGTGATGTGTGCATGTAGTCCCAGTTACTCATGAGGCTGAAATGGGAGGGTTGCGTGAACCTGGGAGATGGAGGCTGCAGTGAGTTGTGATCATGTCACTGCACTCCAGCCTAGGTGACAGAGTGAGATTCTGACTCAAAAACAAAACAAAACAAAAAATTTGGTCGAATCTGTGGATGTAGAGCCTGGGGATACAGAGAGCTGATTGTTATTTTTGTCTCATACTATAGTTTTAAAATATAATTCTTTGGTTTCAACCCTATCCTTTCCTTACATTTTATGTTATTACTATTTTCTTGAACACAGATAGCGGCCATAGTTTACTTTATTTTCCAAACAGATGTATGATGTATGTTTGTATTGTTGAAGGATTCACTTTGTCTTTTTGGAAGATGCTTAGGTATTTGTGGGTTTTATTGTTAATAAGTACTCTAAAGAAATAATGAAAACAAAATATTATGTGTGGAATTGGCACACAAGTAGAAACGATAGCCTTATTAGTGTTGGCTTGTTTTTACAAATATTATATATACTTCTCTTAAGAGTTCACAGAAAAAAAAAAGCAGTTTGAAACAAGTTTTTTATTACCAAAAGTGTAAAGCAAAAGAATAGAAGAACCTATATTAATCTCCAAATTATTTAAAAATATTGTCTGAGGGCTATAGTTTGTAAAGATAAGAACCCAACATGTTGTATCCAGTCATCCAGTCTATTAAAACCAGAAGAAATGGAAGAGATACTTTGATAAGTGTTCTGCCTGTTTTAACCTTGAATGCTGTTATGGGGGGAAGGGAGGAGGGGGATGCTGCTCTATCTGTTTCATTGGCTTAGGCTTTTTCATGCTGAGAGAAATCAATACTTTTGAGTCGTTGCATGACAGAGGAATCGCTTCAGAATTAAAGGTGGCTGTCACACATTGTCATTGGTTGACTTTTGTTTGCTGTTGAGATTTTTTAAGCTTTCATTTTTCTGTCTTTTCTATGAGTCTTTCTGAGTTTCTGTAGATAGCTTTTTTTTTTTTTTTTTTTAAAAAAAGATCACGCTTTAAGGTAAGGGATCAAGTACAAAGACCTCCAAAAGTGAAATACTGAGAAACTTCTTCATTTATTGTCCCTGAAGTGATTTCACTTTTAAATTGTTTTCAGTGAGACAAGTAATTTATAGTGTAAGTGATTTTGAGACAAATTGAGAAGTAAAGTACTACACTTAAACATGTGTTTAGCAAAAGCAATGCTTGGTTAACTAAAAATGTAATAATCTGTTTGTAGCCATGGAAAAGAAAGAAAGTCCTGACATGGAATGATGTACAGTTTGATTCCATTGTATAGGAATGACATCTTACTCTAAACAGTGACTACCTTTGTAGAAAGCAACTGACCAAACAGGGAGGAAGTAGAAGAGAGAAGATTTCTTTTTCTTTTTTATGTTGTTGTTCTTTTATTTGTTTTTAAAAGCAAGTATGTGTTTCTTTTAAAAGTCTTTAAAAGAGATTTTAAATACAAAACTTCTGAGACCAAAACAAATTGTTTAATTAACATTAAACATTATTAATTTAGGAAGAGGGCTTGCTATTTTAGCATCAAAATTGTGTGGTTTATTTTTATTTCAAAACTTAACAAGAACTTAATTGCAAACTTAATAAAAATTTGCTTTTTATAACCTATTTCTTAAAAATCCTATTACTCTGAAAACCTAACTTTAGAAACAATGTATGTTTAACATCATTAATTTAATTTTTTTGTGATACTGAAACAAAGAGTTTGTGGGAAGTCTTCTAACCTTCCAATCACAACCCCTTTTTGCCCTGTTAAGGTAACCACTGTTCTGAATTTTATGGTTGACATTTGCTTTTGTTGTATTCTTTCAAAACTTAAGTATGTATCTTTTAGCACTGTAATTTATTGCCCAATTTTTGACCCTTATATAAATGGAATTATAAAACATGTATTTTATTCTGGAAATTGTATGTCAACATTATGTTTCCAACATTTAATTATTTTCTTACATTTTTCAACTCCACTTTCATTACTACATAGTATTCCGTTATGTATAGACTGCTAGCTGTTCATTACCTCTTTCTACTGTTGATAGGTAATTGGATTATTTCCAATTTTTAGCTATTCCAAATATGTAGACCATTAGTTTTTAAATAATCTCTTCTGTTTGTTTGGTTGTTTTCAGTGTTTAGCTATTATGAATAATGCACTTTTGAATATTTTATATGTCTGGCGTACATCCTCATGCATTTCTGTGTAGTGGAATTACTTGATTACAAAATGTTCATATTTTCACTTTTAATAGATATTGTCACACTATCTTGCAAAAGTGTATACCACTCCCAGCCTCAGTGTAGAGTTGTTCTCATTATTCAGCATTCTCATCAACAGTTGACTGCTGATTTTTATTTTGGCATTCTGATGTACTTTTATTTTGAATTTTTAAAAGAATTGAGTCTATTCTCCTGCTTGTTATATATTATCTATTTTTTACTTTTGTGAAGTACATGTTGCTCTCTTACCCAGTTTCTTATTGGTTATCTGTCTCTTCCTCATTGATTTGTAGAAGGTATTTACCTATTTGCTATATGAGCCTATTTTTTGGTATTAGTATTTTAACTGCTTTCTCCATCTATACCTTGTCCATCCACTTTTTAAAAACTTCTTGCTGGGTGCGGTGGCTCATGCCTGTAATCCCAGCACTTTGGGAGGCCGAGGTGAGTGGATTGCTTGCGCATAGGAGTTCGAGACCAGCCTGGGCAACATAGTGAGACCTCATCTCTACAATAAATAGAAAAAATTAGCTGTGCATGGTGGTGCGTGCCTCTAGTCCCAGCTACTTGGGGGACTGAAGTGGCAGGATCACTTGAGCCCAAGAGATTGAGGTTGCAGTGAGCCAAGATCACACCACTGCACTCCAGCCTAGACACTAGAGTGAAATCCTGCCTGAAACAAACAAACAAACACTTCTTAAATAAACTTTATTGAAGTATAGTTTGCATGTAATAAAATTTTAAGTATACAATTTGAGGAGTTTTGATAAAGGTGTATATCTGTGGTTTTACCATTATAATAAAGATATAGGAAATTTTGTCATCCTAGAGAATTCTCCTGTGATCCACTGTGGTCAATTCCTCTCCATATACTCATATCCAGTCCCAGACAACCAGTGATCTGATTTCTGTTATTATAGATAATTTTATCTGCTATAAAATTTTATATACATGGAATCAAATAGTAGGTACTCTGGATTATTTTGGTCAGCATAAACTTTTTGATATTCGTTCACATTGTTGTGTGTATTATTGGTTTGTTTTTTTAAATACTAAGTTGAATTATTTTGTTTATCCATTCAGCTATAGGCAGACATTGGGTTGTTTTCAGTGTCTGACTTTTATGACTAAATGCACCATGGGCATTTTCATACAAGTTATTTTTGTAGAAATGTGTTCTTATTCCTTTTGAGGAAATACCTTGGAGTAGGATTGCTATATGCTACTGTAAATGTATGTTTAAGCTTACAAGAAATTGACAAACTATTTTCCAAAGTAGTTGACGACTTTACAATTCAACCACCAAGGTAGGTATGAGAGTTCCAGTTGTTCCATGTCCTTGTCAGTGCTTGATATTGTAGCTCTTTTAAATTTCAGCCGGTCTAGTGGGTGTGTAGTGATAGCTTATTGTGATTTTTATTTGCATTTCTCTACTGACTAAGCATCTTCTCATGTGCTTATTAGCCATTCGTATATATTTGTGAAATGCCTGTTCAAATCCTGTGCTAATTATTTTTAATTAGGTTGTTTGTCTTATTGAGTTATATGAATTCTTTATATATTCTGTAAAGAATTCATTTGTCACTTACATGTATGTTAAATATTTTTTTCACAATTTGTGGCTTACCTTTCATTTTATAAATGGTTCTTTTAAAGAGCAAGTGTTGGGCCGGGCATGGTGGCTCACGCCTGTAATCCCAGCACTTTGGGAGGCCGAGGCGGGCAGATCATGAGGTCAAGAGATCGAGACCATCCTGGCTAACATGGTGAAACCCCGCCTCTACTAAAAAAATACAAAAAATTAGCCGGGCGTGGTGGCGGGCGCCTGTGGTCCTAGCTACTCGGGAGGCTTAGGCAGGAAAATGGCATGAGCCTGGGAGGTGGAGCTTATAGTGAGCTGAGATCGAGCCACTGCACTCCACCCTGGGCGACAGAGCAAGACTCTGTCTAAAAAAAAAAAGAAAAAGACTAGGTGTTTTAAATTTTGATAAAGTTTATTTTTTCAGTTTTTAAATTCTTGTGATTTTCTTCCATGCTTTCTGTTATGCTGTCCAGTCTAACAACACTGCCTATCCCAAAGTTTTAAAAAAGATTCTGCTGTTGTGTTTTGGAAAGTTATAGTTTTAACTTCTAGATTTATATCCTTGATCCAGTTTGAATTAAGTATTTTTTGTATGATATTAGGTGAAAGAAAAGATTCTTCTTTTTTTTTTCTCATGTGGATAGCCAGGTGTTTCAGTACCAGTTGTTTCTTCATTTTGTCATCTCTTTCTTCATCTGATAACCAGTGCTCTTCATTTCTAGTTTTATAGTATGGTGGGAAGGGTGTAAAGTCTTACAACTTTGTTTTCTAAAGTTACTTTGCTGTTATTACCTTTTTTTTTTTTTTTTTTTTGAGATGGAGTCTTGCTGTATTGCCAGGCTGGAGTGCAGTGGCGTGATCTCGGCTCACTGCAACCTCTAACTCCGTGGTTTAAACAATTCTCCTGCCTCAGCCTCCTGAGTACCTGGGATTACAGGCATGTGCCACCATGCCAAGCTACTTTTTTTGTATTGTTAGTAGAGATGGGGGTTTCACCTTGTTTTCTAGCATGGTCTTGATCTCCTGACCTTGTGATCTACCTGCCTTGGCCTCCCAAAGTGCTGGGATTACAGGCATGAGCCACCGTGCCCGGCCTACCTTCTGTTTTTATATATGTTTTAGAATCAGCTTTTCAGTTTTATAAAAATTGCTAAAAATTTTTATTAAGATTGTGTTGAATATATAAAATCAATTTTTAAAATGTTGAATCTTTAAATCTATAAACTGTATATTTTGTATATATAAATTGTATATTCATTTATCTATCTTCTTAATTTCTCTTAACAATATTTTATGGTTTTATTTTTTATAAGATCTGTATAAATTTTAAAATATAGCTAAGTATTTCATATTTTTCATGCTATTGTAAATTTTTTTTTCATTATTATTTCTTCTTCTTTTTGGCTTTGTCACCCAGGCTGGAGTGCAGTGGCACAATCTCGGCTTGCTGCAGCCTCTGCTTCCAGGGCTCAAGCCATCCTCCCACCTCAGCCTCCCAAGTAGCTAGGACTAAAGGTGCATGCCACCACACCTGGCTAATTTTTGTATTTTTGTAGCTATGGGGTTTCACCATGTTGCCCATGCTGGTCTTCAACTCTTATGCTCAAGCGATCCTCCCATCACAGCCTCCCTAAGTGCTGAGATTACAGATGTGAGTCATCTTGCCCGGCCTCGGTATTATTTCCTCTTAAATGTTTGGTGGAATTAACCGATATAACCATGTGGGCCTGAGATTTCTTTATGGTAAAGTAGTTAAGTTCAATTTCTTTAATAGAGAATATATCTATTAACATTTTCCATTTCTGTTTTTTTTTTTAAAATCTTTTAGGACTTTGAAAAATATTTATTTATTTATTTATTTATTATACTTTAAGTTCTGGGATACATGTGCAGAATGTGCAGGTTTGTTACATAGTTATACATGTTCCATGGTGGTTTGCTGCACCCATTAACCTGTCATCTACATTAGGTATTTCTCTTAATGCTATCCCTCCCCTTGCCCTCCATCCCCGGACAGGCCCTGGTGTGTGAAGTTCCCCTTTTCATGCCCATATGTTCTTATTGTTCAACTCCCACTTATGAGTGAGAACATGCGGTGTTTGGTTTTCTGTTCTGGTGTTAGTTTGCTGAGAATGATGGTTTCCAGCTTCATCCATGTCCCTGCAAAGGTTATGAACTCATTCTTTTTTATGGCTGCACAGTATTCCATGGAGTATATGTGTCACATTTTCTTTATCCAGTCTAACATTGATGGACATTTGGGTGGTTCCAAGTCTTTGCTGTTGTGAATAGTGCCACAATAAACACACTTGTGTATGTGTCTTTATAGTAGAATGATTTATAATCCTTCGGGTGTATACCCAGTAATGGGATTGCTGGGTCAAATGGTATTTCTAGTTCTAGATCCTTGAGAAATTGCCATACTGTCTTCCACAATACTTGAATACTTGAACTAATTTATACTCCCTCCAACAGTGTAAAAGCGTTCCTGTTTCTCCATATCCTTTCCAGCATCTGTTGTTTCCTGATTTTTTAATGATCGCCATTCTAACTGGCATGAGATGGTATCTCATTGTGGTTTTGATTTGGATTTCTCTAATGACCAGTGATGATGAGCTTTTTTTCATATGTTTGTTGGCCACATAAATGTCTTCTTTTGAAAAGTGTCTGTTCATATCCTTCACCCACTTTTTGATGGGATTGTTTCTTTCTTGTAAATTAGTTTAAGTTCCTTGTAGATTCTGGAAATTAGCCCTTTGTCAGATGGATAGATTGGAAAAATTTTCTCTCATTCTGTAGGTTGCCTGTTTACCCTGATGATAGTTTCTTTTGCTGTGCAGAAGCTCTTTAGTTTAATTAGATCCCATTTGTCAATTTTGACTTATGTTGCCATTGCTTTTCGTGTTTTAGTCATGAAGTCTTTGCCCATGCCTATGTCCTGAATGGTATTGCCTAGGTTTTCTTCTAGGGTTTTTATGGTTTTAGGTCTTATGTTTAAATGTTTAATCCATCTTGGATTGATTTTTGTATAAGGTGTAAGGAAGGGGTACAGTTTCAGTTTTCTGCATATGGCTAGCCAGTTTTCCCAACACCATTTATTAAATAGAGAATCCTTTCCCCATTTCTTGTTTTTGTCAGGTTTGTCAAAGATGAGATGGTTGTAGATGTGTGGTGTTATTTCTGAGGCCTCTGTTCTGTTCCATTGGTCTTACATCTCTGTTTTGGTACCAGTACCATGCAGTTTTGGTTACTGTAGCCTTTTAGTATAGTTTGAAGTCAAGTAGTGTGATGCCTCCAGCTTTGTTCTTTTTGCTTAGAATTATCTTGTCTATATGAGCTCTTTTTTGGTTCCATATGAAATTTAAAGTAGTTTTTTCTAATTCTGTGAAGAAAGTCATTGGTAGTTTGGTGGGGATAGCATTGAATCTATAAATTAATTTGGGTAGTATGGCCATTTTCATGATATTGATTCTTCCTATCCATGAGCATGGAATGTTTTTCCATTTGTTTGTATCCTCTGTTACTTTCATGCAAAGGATGAATAGTAAAATTAGGTAGAGCCATGACATCCGGAAGGAAAAATTAAATATTGTCTCTATTCATTTACATTTAAAGAGCTAAAATGGTCGCTTTGTCTATTTACTGTGAGTGACTGAATTTCTTCTGTGGAAGTTTATTTATCCTATATTGAGTTCTTCATTCTTTGGTTATAAATCTTAGGTTTCTTTAGCAATAATCACATAAAATAGAATTGTTCCCCAAATGCTTATTTTTTTCTTTTTATAGTCAAATATTTTGTGGCCATGTTGTGATGTTATATTATCTAGTTTATATAGTGCTTACAGTAGGAACACAGAAAAGTTGATATGAAACATAAAAAATTCTGCCTTAAAGTTGAATGAAAGTTTTAGATCTGACCGTTTATGTTACTGATAAATAGCAATATTTGTTAAGGTCTCTTGTACTTCCACTCAACCTCCAAATACAGGTATACATACATACACAAATATGTGTATTACAAATAAATAATATGTATTTGGTTCTAAAGTAAATATTTCTTATCTCCACATGACTTTGAACGATATTTCATACGTAGAATTTATTATTGGTTTTTAAATAAGAACATCTTCAAATACATTATAAGGACATTTAAAAAAATAGTTACAAGTTCATTATATCTTTATGAAACATTCTTGTATGGTTTTTTTTTTTATCATGTTTTTAGGTCAGATGTGACCGTAATGTTCCACAAAGAGACAGAGATTGATAATCAGGAAAGAATAGCCCTTTAATGTGATTTATATCTATAGATTTTATGTCAGATATGAAAAGTTGCTGTTCAAATTGTAAAGAAGGATCCATTAAAGAACGCTTTAAACCATTTTACCATTTAGCTTACCTTGAGCCCTTGTTTTTAGAATTATGCCTTTTAGAACAAACTTTAATAGCTTGTCAAATGTTTACAAAATATAATTTGATGTTAAATTAATATAATATTAATAAGAGATAGAAATGATAAGCTATTTAATAATGTGTTTTTGGTTGCTTTTAATGCTGTTTAATATGAAGGTTTGTGGTGTTTCATAGCATTTCAGAAACCAGTGATTTTCTAAATCTCATCAGTAGATTTGAATTTCCTGTTAGGTGAAGTTGGACAAGGACAGATATGGATATAGTAGAGAATGTTGAAAGTTTATGGTTCTGTGAATGTCTATCATTTCGTACTATTTGTTTTAGTGTATGGTTGGGTTAGATATGAAATAACCTATAGAATGCTTCTCAGTTCTTGAATGAATATATAAAAAACGACATATCAGTTGACATTTTTGTTACAATGAAATAATTTCCTAGTTGTCTTCACTTAAACTGCTGCCCTTTCATACATTTCTTAATCATTTTCTTTTATTTGCTCAAATCATATTTTTGACAAAGTGAACTCTTCTGTGGTTTGTTTGGGTCAATGTTTTTTAAAAATATAGTATATGAAATTTGCTTTTAATTTCTCATCAGTTATTCTAGTTCTTAGTAGGATTTATTTTCTCCACATCAGTGTTTAGATTAAATAAACAGTTTGCCTTTACCAGTGAACATCTCTCAGAGGTTGAACTCAGGTACTCTCAAGTACTCTCACAGAGGTTGCTCAGAATCTTCGGATTGATGCAATCTTAGATCTAATATAACCTGCTAATTTTGCAGATGAGGACATTTAGACCTAAAGAGGTAAATGAGTGAATTGATCAAGACTGACAGGAGATATTAGCAAGGGTGATACCGTAACCTGGTTTTTGTTTTGCTTCCCAGTCTTGTAGTCATTCATATAAGTATACTATGATTCCTGTGACTTTTTTCTATACTCATTCTGCATTCCAGAATTTCTTCAGTCTATTACTTGTTCTACCTGTATTTTGTACTTGGGTCAAACTCTCTTGCTTTGTCCCTCCCTGAAATTGATTAATGTTTTTCTGCCTTGCCTTTGCTTTAAAGGTTTCCTTTATTCCCACCCAAGACTAACTTCTAAAATTCCTCTTTATAAAATTCAGCTTTTCATCTCCCTAGCATAGTGTTTTGCACAGACCTAAGATATTTGATTCCTGGCCGAGCACAGTGGCTCATGCCTGTAATCCCAGCACTTTTGGAGCCCGAGGCAGGTGGATTGCCGGAGCTCAGGAATTCGAGACCAGCCTGGGCAACACGGTGAAACCCCATCTCTACTAAAATACAAAAAAATTAGCTGGGCGTGGCGGCGTGCACCTGTAGTCCCAGCTACTCGGGAGATCGAGGCAGGAGAATTGCTTGAACCCAGGAGGCGGAGGTTGCAGTGAGCCAGGAAGATCGCGCCACACTCCAGCCTGGGCGACAGAGCAAGACTGTCTCAAAAACGAAAAAATTATATATATATATATATATTTGATTCCTTATGCATGTACATATACACCATGCAAAGGATGAATTGCTTTTGGTGTAAGGAACAAAAAAACCCCAATTTTTTGGATGTTTCTACTGGTTTACAATGAGCAGGAGTTTATTGGCTCTTAAAAAAAAATCTTTAAAAAGTCTCATAGGGGTTGGCTGGTCTTGAGAATTTGATTGATCCGGAAGTTCATGATCCTGGAATGAGCTCTATTTTTCTACAGTTTTCATAGTTCTGCTCTCGTTTTGGCCGTATCTTCAGGCCAGCTTCCCTCATGGTACAGAGAGCTTCCAGTACTCCTAGAATTTGCTGCTGCTTTTACACCCTGAGAGGAAGGAGGGAACCAACTGTCCAACAAAATCTTGAACTTTGCCCTACCTGTACCAGTTACATCAAGTGTCCTTCCCTAATCCAGTTTGCCAGTGTGGGTGTGATTATTACCTGATTGGTTCAGGACAATCAGGACTCCTGTTTGTTGCTGGGGTGGTGGTGGGAGTAGTGTGTGGCAGCAATCTATCGAAACTGGTATACTGTAGGAGAGGCAAGCCTCCACAATATATATTCCATACGTAAACTAGTGATATTTATGCCAACATCAAGTTTATGTTACTTATCTATCAAAGGATATGTGTGTGGGGGTGGGGGAGAGGACTCCAGTAGACACTGAGTAGAAAAAAGGACCAAGTTTACATCCATCTTTGTTTTCTTATTTTAAATAATGCCTTAACTACAGTATCATAAACATGACACCACAAGTATCCGAATTCCAAAAGAAGAGAAATAAGCATTTTGGAAACTAGCAATTATAGTGTATCTGATTACTGACAAATAATTCTAAGGTTTTTTTTTTTGGTAAAATTGATGATATCTAAGATAGTACTTTTCAGACTTTGATGTATATAAATTGCCTGGGAATTAAAATTCAAACACAAAGTGAATAGATTTGGGGTGGGGCCTGAGACTCTGCATTTTAAATAAGATCCCAGGCAATCCCAGAGCTCTTGGTACATTTTGCTAGGACTTAAAAGACCAAAGAGTTTCATGTTCTAAAGGTATTTAGAACTAGCTCAATTTACTATTGTAAGCTGCTATTGTTTCTTTTCTGGCCCTGTGCAGTGGCCTCATAACTGCCAACTTCACTTCTCTTGTCCCACTACAATCCATTCTCTAAATAGCAGCTATATGATCATTTTAATATGTAAATTTATCACTTCACTGCATAAAACTTTCCACTGGGATTCCATTACATTTGAATAAAATCTAAACTCCTTACCATAATACAAATGATGTAGCCCTGGCCTGCCTTTTGAAAATTATTTCTTACCATTATTCTCCTTATTCACTATGTCTCAAGTCCTTTGCAACTTCACTTCATGCTGTTTGTCATTCTGGGCCCCTGCTTCTTACAAGACTGTCTTTGTCTCATTGTTCAGATCTCTACTTGAATGTTTACCACTTCTGAGTGTATCTCATGATTGACTTCACAGAAGTAAATTCTTGTGGGATGTTTTATTGAGACAGCAGATCACTAAATCTCAGTTAGGTGAATGAGGAATGTAAAAGTAGATTTAAAATTTTGGTTGTTTTGATTTAGGGTAAAGATAATTTCATAATGGATTTTAAAGGTTTTTTTCACATTTTTTATAGTATTATTTTTTTTCTCTCCAAGTCACTGTGTGCCCAGTATTCTGCAGACAAACGAGAAGATGAGAAGATGTGTGATCATTTGATAAGAGCAGCAAAATATCGTGACCACGTGACAGCAACTCAACTAATCCAGAAAATTATCAACATTCTCACAGACAAGCATGGAGCCTGGGGAAATTCTGCAGTGAGGTAAAGGGATACCTTTAGGATTTGGCCACTGATTTTCTGTAGATGGCTTAGGTTTAAATAAATGACTTTGGATATGATCAAAGCCAGATGAAGAAGAGAGTAATTTAATTTTGTCTTTCATCATCTTTATGAATTTAAAGCCAAAGAGAAGGAGAAAATCGGTATGGGTACAATTATGGATCTTTATAGATCCATATTTATCCAATCAGCATGTGTACAATTATGGATCTTTGTAGATCAGTTTCCTCAACTACTTCCAAAATAATATTTGCTTTATCTACTTATTCCTTTTGAAATGAATTATTAAGGGAAGCAGTTAAACTATCTTACTATCTACACTTATAGCTAAATTTTTACGTATATAACATTTTATTTTAAAAAACTATGCTCTTTTTATATTTTTTAGTTATTTGAAAGTAAGCATATTTTCAAAGTATGATTTCGAAAATACAATAAAATGATTTTTTTTCTTATGTTGCAAATTTCAGGACTGTGATGATAAACTTGGTTAAATGCCTTCTTTAAAATTTTACTCAGTATATCTACCTTCTTTTAAGATAGCCAAACTGGACATGCTGTTGTTGATTTTACTTTATAGAAACAAAATAATTAAATTGCCTTTAAGACTAAGGAACTTGGACGAATTATATATCCTCCATGGAATATTTTATGCTACAAATTTCAGGAACATGTGTTGACTCTTTTAAGTGAAGTTAATGACAAAAAGTTTTTATTTTGCTATTAGAAAACATTATATTTTAATTTCTAATTTTTGCCCAACTTTTTCTAGAAGACAACAAAAACAAAAATAGTAAGTTACTTGTATATTATGTTAGAGTGTAATTTGCTTCCATTTGTGTTTTAATCAACTTGTGTGTCTATCAGACATCAAAATCCAGTGTTAGAAATTTTCCAGTATAAAGAAAAAAATTTTAACTTTTAGAAAAGTAAACTTCCAAAATTTGCATTGAAAGTTACTTGTATAAAGTATTCACTAATATAGAATAAATGTAGCATGTGATATTTATTACAAATAATATTTGCATATGATGAATTATATTTCTGGGTACCTAATTTTTGATATTCAGAGAAAGAAAGGCAAGTCAAGGTCTTGAGATCAAAAGGACAGCCAACAGGAACCATGTTTGTTTGTTTGTTTTAATCTTATTTCAGTTGATCTGCAGGTGCAAGAGTGGTTATGGAAATAACATGTATTCATGGGTCAGTGATCTCTGGTGCCTTATCTTACAACATCTAAAAGCCCATGGTTAGGAGAATGGAGGAGTGTTGTATTGAGGGTTTTAGAGTTTCAAAGTGCTTTATTATTACAGATTTGATATCATTTTGACGTCAGATACTGAATAAATTAGGATATTACTCTGATGCATAGTGCCTGACACATAGTAGGAACTCAATGTGCGTTTGTTGAATCTTTTTAAAAAGTTATTCTTTTCACCCAAAAGGTTTTGCAGTTTTAAAATAAAAACATTTAGATAACTTACGTCAAACGTTTCATGGGTTATTTTGATGGGATCAAAATTCTTTCTGTTAATAGCTGTACCTTTGTATAGCATAGTATACATGTGGTATCAAAAGGAAAACATGGTTTTCCTGAAGTGATTTTGGTGTAATAAAATATCTTGGAGAGCTAAATGGCCCATGAAATGTATTTATGTAGAAATAATTAGTATTTCAGTAATAGAGTTGTTCTAAGGCATCAACTCTATTATTCATTAAGCCAGAAACAACTGAAATAAATTTTGAAATTTTAATATTTCTGCAAGTCCACAGAACAAAATATCTTTTACTTTTTCCTCTCAAATGAAAATAGCTGTCAAATTATTAGCTTTCTAATGTGTACATTTTAAATTCAGAACAAGAAAGGATGTACCATCGCAGAGAAAATGGACATGATTAAATTAATATTTTCCTCTCTATAAATCTCATCTTACATTAAAAAACAATATGTAACAAAGCACATTGCCTGTACATTGATATTTCTTTGTCATTATATTTAGTTCTGTATCCTATTCAGCTGTTACTTATTTAGAACACCTGGTTTCTCCCCAATGCATTTTTAAAAATTATCTTTAAATAGTCCTTTTCAATATTAATTCCCAATAATGTGAAGTGTTTATCTTAGTGCTCCTTTTAAGGTCCATGTAAGAAAATGTAGCTGACAAAAATGTATGCTGGCTCACCATTCTTTGACAGTGGTTAACTATTCTCTGATTTCCCTCGTATGAAGCTTGCATAATCAGCTTGTAAATTATGGACATGGTTGTAATAAATGGGAATAACACAGTGTACTTTGTTCTTCACTTAGCATAATTCTAGAAAACATAAATGGCATTAGAGAGAAATCAGAGTCATACTGTAGCTGTAATGCATTTAACTATCCTAAGCCTGTTAAAAGAAATATGCACAATGAGCAAAATTCTAGTGAAGAGGATTAAATTAAGTATAATTTCTTTGCGTTTTATTTAAAGAATTATAGTAGCATTTTGTCTTTTAACTCAATCATATTAGAATATT